>NC_056739.1:1263206693-1263326693 GCF_019279795.1 Protopterus annectens | reverse complement strand
TTTTTTATTATTTTATTATTTTTTTGGCTTAGGACTAGTTTAAGTTCACTACCTCTACTACCATTATCTGATCTGATTAATATATAGTGATTAACTAGATATATCGATTGAAAATCTTCCACACAGTGAAGTTTCTTACACTCTTTTATGTAAGTAAATGAATACATTTCAGCTTAGAATGGACACTTAAAAGTTTTTTTACTGGCACAGCAGCATCTGCAAGATTCTGCCTTTCCTGAAATTGACTCTCTGGTAAAGTTACCAAAGCAGCAAAACTTTTCACCAATAAGTGGATCAATGCATCAGTCACCCCCCCCCACCTCCCAGCAAATGGATTTTGCCTCTGAGTATGTTAATTGCCTGTTACAATTTATTTTCAATTGTAAAGCATTCCCATATTGTACCATAGGCCTACAAAATATTTATTTTTGGCTGGATGTATACCTAACCTACTTTATTTTCAGAATTTAAACGTAAATATTTCCTTCTGACCTGTTCTGTAGAACATTGCTAACATTTGCATTGTTACATTTCAGTTACTAATGCATATAGAGAAACAGTTTAAAACATTAAATATTGCAGTCCTTTGAAGCACACTGCACACAAATACATGTATCCTTGGATTCAGTAATAAAGTGATTTTTTATTTTTATTTTATTCATTTTTTTCTTATTTTCTCATATTGTTATAGCCGCAGAAGAGGTAGAATATAACCAGGAGAGGTATCGGCAGTGGCAAGAGTGGCTGATGTCCTGGCTCTGTAAGTATGGCTTAACATCAAGAAAGAAAGAAATAAAAACCTGGAAATAAATCAGTTGTGAAAAGAATTTAAATAATTATTTAACCAAAGATTGCAACCTATCAGGCTGTCATGCTTATAGCTATAGTAAGCGGTCAGTAAATACAGATTCAGTGACAGTTACATAATTTCAGAAATTCATACAGTTTAGTCATGGTAAAGGAAATGCAGTATTACAAAGATAAACGTTTGAAGTGCTAAAAGACCTCACTATTTACTGGTGATATAATTAATTACGAGATACAGTTAGTTACTGACAGTTTAACATTTCCAGATATACGTATTACTGTTCCTATTATTTGCTATTTAATACTTAGAAATCATTTTGTTGTTTGTGTATCTTTATCTCTCTCTCTGTCTCTTTATTTTATTTTCCTTTCTTTGCTTTTCTGTTCTGTTTTCTGCGGGTCCAGAAATGCCTGGGGAACCTTAACTGCAGCCAATCCAGGTGCTGGAAAGCTCTCTACCAGCCCTACTTGCCTGGGGACTACTTCACAGGAGGGACCAGTGGCTCCACCGCTTTTTGGTGCAGCAGTATGGAAAGCTAGCACTCTGGCCTTTAGGGGCCAGTGACAGCTGTGCTGGAGGGGGTAGGGGAAGGGGAGAGGCTGTGGGTCCTCTGTGAAAGTCTCCCCTATTGGATGCAAGGCTAACTGACCGGGTTTATGCCACACCTTCACATTCAGGGTCACTCTACTGAGGTCTATGAAGGCAGGGGAATATCTGAGGTTCTCTGGACTGGGATAATATTAGTTGTGAGACCCTCTTAATGATCCCTTTTCTGTCAATCCACCATTTGCATGTCTTGTGTCACCTATATATGTTAGATCAACATACTGTGCCTGCCTACTTTGTCTGTCTTTTATGTTCATGTGGAAAAAAAATTCTTAACTCTTTCCTGACCCTCTCTCCTATATCCTGCCCTTCTTCCTTCCCCAATGTCCCTTCAAATAAATACATATATTTGGAAAAATAGAAGTCTATCCTCACCAAAACAAAAATATACTACCCATTTTCTTACACCTATCCCAGCATAACCCTCTTAATGTGTTCTTTGAGTCTTTTCTTTGTCAGCACTCTCCCTTTTTTCCGACTATGCTGTCTGTCCCCTTTCCAATATTATAAAAGCCCCAACAGGGTATCCATATAAGAACACATTCAGAGTGAGTTCAAATCTTTGTAAAGTTTTGATAGTCTCCTAGCTAATGGCACTGAGCCATAACCCATACAAAATCTCATGGAAAGTTCTGGAGAGATTCTTGTACCATTGGACTTTATGCATCCTGCAAAAAACAGATGACAGCATTCATGAATTTATGTACATGTGATGCATGTTCATAATTTCTGCATGTAACTCAACTTTTTTCAAATGAGTTTATGCTGATTCAGATGTGCAAGACTGTATTGGTGTTTCCTCAGAGGGCTGAGAAGTTCTAAAACTAACGGTCTACTTCTGTGCATTTTGTACATTTAAATATAGGTGTTGCAACACTGAACACATATTCCTTTTATGCATTCGTAAAGAGTGGGACTATGAATACCACCTTCTATCTTCTGCTTCAGTGTACCTCCATAACATTCGTTCATTGCATCTGTCTGCCACGTTCCTGTCTACAGGAAGTAAAAGATATAAAGCATGTAGTGATCACATTCTGAGATATCATCTTGGAATCGAACCTTTTTATGATGCATTTACTAGAAAAGATGCAGGAGTAAATTATGGATTTATCTTACAGGGCAAACAGTGTGACTGTATGCAATCAAACATAACCGTAAAAAAATCATACCATATTGCATAATAAAATAAAAACCTTCAACATTTGGTTTTATAAATATTGCTTGCCCAAGAACATGTCTTACTTAACTTTATAGGAGGAATTCATGATGAACAGCTTTTATTTTAGATGAAAATCTTGCTTCATGAAATGATACAAAAGAATAATTAAAATGTTCCAGTCTGAAGCTGAAGAAATTGGCAAATTGTTTGTTAATAAATGATCTCCTATGAGGCATAATCTGCCAGAATGTTCATTTTTACAACACTGAAAAGCTGTATTTAAATAAGTATTTTATTACTAAATGTGCCATAAACATTATGCAACTTAGTGAAAGATAAATATGTATGTTATTAAAGAAGTGTGACTTGATATTCTCTGTGGTGTGATATTCTCTTGGCTGTACTATCAACCAAATCAATATTATAAAAATGTTGGCATTAAGAACCATTGTTAAAATATTTACTTTATTCTAAATCTACAGTGTGCATAATAATGTTTTAGAGAACATGGGCTGAATTCCTTCTTAAATCTCATCCTTACAACAGTGGAATATAATAATATAATACAGATATTTTGAGTGAGCACAGTCAGAACACAGCTAACACATGGCCTATTAGATGGCTTTCCTTGAATGGAAAAATTATGAGAGAAAAATAAAGAAAATAATAAGTTTAATCAGGTAGGCAAGCCGCTTCACCCTCATGTGGGGTTGTATTTCCACAACTACCACTAACTAATGTAACAAATTCTGAAGTTAGCACAACTCAATGAAAAAAAGTGAATTTTCTCTGTTTTTGTAAATTTGACACCTGTTGAAATTCCAGCTGAATTGCGATTTTCAGTAGAATTAATTGTGATTACATTGACCACATTAATAGAAGTGATTTGTCAAGGCTGCTGGTAATTCCCCCAAGCATAATACATTAAGAAGTATATCAGTATCAAATTTAGAACATAAGACCATTGCTGTAGCATAATCTACATGTAGACAGTCCTGCTTCCACACATTTACTTAGTCTTCAGGCATTTTAAGGTTTGCCAGTTTAGTCAAGATATTTAAATCGGCTAGCTACTTTTGTACAAGAAGGAAATGCTTAAGATTTAGTCCTTAAAGAACATCAGTCTTAACTTGAGTTGCCTTTCCTTTTATAATTCAGATGCTTGCTATCATATATGCAGAGAAATAAATAACAGAGGGCACCCCAAACCAGTAACAATAAAAAGACAATTCTAAGTACAACTGTGATGCCCCACCACTGGCCCAGTAATCAAGGAGCCTCAATCCTCACCACTGGCGACAGTGGGGACGTACACACTGGGAGGATGACAAGTATACACACAGTAAAGTGCAATTTCCCTTAAGAGCACACAGAGATCACAGTCACTCTGGGGTTGGTTACTCCCTCTTTCTCCAGATCCACAGTGGCACAACAATAGAGTTGAGATCTCAGCTGAGTGGCCAAGCCAAGACCTCCAACACCCTCCCTGTCCAACCAATATATCATGTCCCTGCCCAAGTAGCTGACACACACACTCCTTGAGATTTGATTTATATATAAACACACACACACACACACACACACACACACACACACACACACACACACACACACACACACACACACACACACACACCTGGGAAAGGCTGGCACGGGTTCACTAGTCCAGACTATAAGGTAGTTGTTACTGTCACCAGCCAACTCTTTATCAGCTACTTTAAGGCCCTTAACAAAAGGTGTCCAATCTTACTGTGTAATGTTACTATTAATCCAAATGGTTGACAAAGAGCAAGGCTATTAGGAATAGCCCACACAGTATCACCAAATATATAGACAAGTACTCTCAGAACATAAATATGTTTCTACACAGATCAGCCACAATGAAAGGTTTAAATATATTTAATAATATATAATAAAAGAACAAGAAAATACTCAGTAAATAATCACAGTTACATCAGAGTTCAAAATCACAGGAAATACTTAAAACAACATTGCAGGACAGTCTCAATTAAATAAAGAAAACATATAAGCTACGTATACTTCACTATATTCCTGTCTGTATCTAAGATAAATTGCTGTAACCTGGTTAACTTACTTACAGAACAACAAGCAGGCAGGTGTGGTGAGTGGATGTTCTTGTCAGGTCAAAGATAAAATACAGAATGCTCTGTCTCTCTCAGAGAATTCTTAAATTAATATATCAAATGTTACTGCTGGTTTAGCTTGCAGGATGACATCACTTCTTGTCATCTGACTTTAGTTCCCAAGCTAAACCCCATTGCTAGAAACTGCCAGGATTTAGCATCTCCCTGTGAAAATACATAGCCCTGATATGTTTGCAGCTGCTGAAAGACATAAAACAGTAAAACACTTTACAAGACAATGCAGAAGACTCCCTAGTTTTAGACATCCTGTCTCCTTGCTGCATTGAAACCATCTTTTATGGTGCATTTATAAAATAATTTAATTTCAACTATTTTTCTGAAGTTTAGCAAGTTAACCCTCTATGTTTCAGTTTCTTCTTCTTTCGGCTTTTCCCGGTTAGGGGTCGCCACAGCAGATCACCTGTCCGGTCATGATTGGCAGTGGAGTTTTACAGTGTCGAGTTGCCAGCCCGGCGCCCAACCTTCCACAGAAGGCACACACACGCACTCACACCTATGGCCAATTTAGAGTGTCCAATCCACCTGCAGCATGTCTTTGGGATATGGGAGGAAACCGGAGCACCCGGAGGAAACCCACGCAACCACAGGGAGGACATGCAGACTCCGCACAGAAGGCACCCCAGCCGAGAATTGAACAGGAGAACTTCTTGCTTTGAGGCAACAATGATAACCACTGCACCACTGTTGCCGCCCCTCTACGTTTCAGTTTCCACTGTTAAAATATATACATTTACAGAGTTACAATAGTTTATGTACATTTCTGTTCTCTTCCAGTAGGGTACACTGTGGACACATCCCTAAGCTGAGTACTCTACAACATATCTCTTCAGCACCCATGTCTGTACAAACCATCTTATATGACATACAGTTCTAATACATTTGTAACACAAGCATATGAATCATGTTGATATTCACAAATGACATTTTGAAAGCCCAAAATCCTGAAGACCAAAATCCTGAGGCCAAAATCTCGAAAGTTGAAAATACTGAAAACTCAAAATAGTGAAAACACACAGGATACCAACACTTACTATATTCTAGCACAAGTACATGCAAAAACATATTACCCTTCAACTATACACAGGGGGGCAAGCCCCCCTGTGCCCCCCACACCCTCTGCTACTTAAATATATCAACTCCAAGATTGCACTTCACTACACTAAGTGCAATCTTGGAGTTGATATATTTAAGTAGCAGGGGGGTGTGGGGGGTGCAGGGGGGCTTGCCCCCCTGGTTATACTTGGAAAAGAGTAATATGGTTTGTGTTTTATTTGTTTCTATATGTACTTGTGCTGGAATACAGAAAGCATTGGTATCCTGTGTGTTTTCAGTATTTTGTGTTTTCAGTATTTTGAACTTTCGAGATTTTGGTCTCAGGATTTTGGTCTTCAGGATTTTGGGCTTTCAGGATTCTGTAGTGCTCCTGATTAGTTACAAAATTCCAGCTAGCTGTGTTGGCAGTACCTCCTTTTGTCACAACAACATTGCAGGTTTTCAGAATATACTACAAACAAACAGTTATTCCTTGCTGGGAGGGTAAAATTTTTTCAAGTACTTAGGTGATCTCAGAGTTCACATGAATAAGTCACAGTGTGTTCAGGGGGATCACATAAGGAGTGCAGGGGGGGGGGCTGCACCCTTGAAAAATACTTATTCTAGATTTCTTTTTTTGTTTGATGATTTGTATGGTCACTTGATAATTGGAGCTTTTGGTCTGTGTATTGCGTTTTGTGTTTCATTTAGTAAACAGAATGATGTGTGATCATTTGATGACTTCATTTTAGTGTACAGGACCATAGTTAGTATGATAATGGTGAGGTGCCCTGTAACACTCATTTAACATTAAAATATTTATCAGTAAGAAGTAAATTTGAGACCAGAAACAAACTGAAGTTCCCTATTACATTTAAAAGTAATAAACATTTTTCAGCTACTTAGCCTTGTAAATAAGTCAATGTTACAAAATAGCTCTGTTGTGAGAGCTATTATCTGCATTTCTTTTCCTAAAGTGTAATCCCGCTTATCCAGAAAAATAATGTAGATGTAAATATATCTGAGAGGGATATTTGATTACAGCACAAGTCATCAATGGACAGGTAGTTGGGAGACAATACCTTACAGTCTAGTTACCAAAAGATCTCAAACATTGAACACCATGGTAATCACACTGCCAGAAATAAACAGGCACATACTCACAAACACACACACCAAAACAAACCCTAATTGAGCAATCACACACAGTACCTGAAACTTCAAAATTTAAGTATGCATAAATATGCATTTTGTTGCATCTCCCCACATACCCACTATTTATAAAAACTAACTCCAAGATGATGTATAGCTTTTATGCTCACACACTGCTTTTTTTCTTCACTTTCCATGTCCTATTGTTGGGGGACTATTTTATTGGTGTTTCTTTAGGTCTCATTGATGTAAATTGGCTGATTATGTGTTCATTTTTTTATTTATTCCTGTATAAATAAATGGACTGCTGCAGATATGGTATAGCATTCCTTGAAGGCACTGAGCCGAGGTACCAAAAGCAGAAATAAAAGAACTTTGCAGTCTTCCACTGGTTTACTACTTCTTCAGTGTTTTGCAAGTTTCTAACTCCAAGATCCTACAGACATGAAGTAAGGGAAACAGTTAGTAGTGCTGAGTACTATTTTCTCTTCTCTCTGTTTAGACACACACACACACACACACACACACACACACACACACACACACACACACACACACACACACACACATACACACACACATACATACAAAATACTAAAGCTATCTCCTATTCTATCCCCTTCTCTAGCCCTAACATGCAAACACTTGCATGCACACTCGTGACCCTTAATGCTGAAATCTTTGGTGTACCTGAAACTGGTATTATAGTTTAAAACAAACACTTACCTTCACCAAGCAGGTATCATTCTTTCAGTATCAGCAACACTGGAACAAAACACACCTTGATCAAAACTACACTTGACTAAACTTCCACACACTTCACTCTGTCAACCAAATTACTAGTTGACAAAGTCACAGTGATCCATATATGGCTATACACATATGCACATATATGAAGTCCTTATTGTATAATGCTTACTTGATGGAGTCAATAAAAGATTTGAGATGAACTCTTCTTTGTGGATTTTATTTTATGGACTAGATTCTGTAAATTTAGGCAAGATTAGAAAACCTTAAACTTGTGAACATTTATTATGTATTTTCGATGGAGAGAGACCTGACATTTTCATCTGGTATTTCATCAGGCCCAGAAGTATTTTAATGAGCTACTGTAGCACTATAACTGCATATGCATGCACACACATATCTATATATATCTATATCTATATCTATATCTATCTATCTATATATATATATATATATATATATATATATGCAGCTATTGATACAGATATTGATACAGATATATATACATGCATACAGACCACATATCTGATAGTGGTGTCAAAAACAAGAAGAACATGAAAAGACATGAATGCAATTACTGAAAACACTGAGACAGCACACGCTTAAATTAAATAAGAGTATCTACAAAATAAGACTGTCAAGTCTAAAGTGTATTTATCATATTCTAATATCTGAAGGACTATGACACACTCAGAGGAAGTCAGAGTGATACTGCATATGCTAATCCTGGAAGCAAAAATTTCAGCGTTCGCCAATCACACTGAACGGTCACAACAAAAACGGAATAAGAACCAATAAATAAAATCAAAAGTTATTGTCCAGAAGTTAAGCGCTTTCACTCGCTATACTGCGAACTTCATCAGAACTGCATACAAATGTAATAGACTCATTTAAATAACCTCTTTGGTGCCAAATAGCGCAGCTTTAAAGCAACATCAAGAGCTATTTAGAAAGAGGTGGCATTACTAAGAATTTGACCCATAGAAATACTACTAAGTGCGGCAGTTGCAAGCAATGTGTTGCTATTTTAGAGGAAGGAAGCATCACTTTAGAGAATGTAAACAAGACAAATTTAAGATTTATACAAGGCATCTGCAACACAAGATGGGTAATGTACAGCCTGTTCTGGATTCTATATAGGAAAAACAGAAAGAAAATTTAACAAACACATATACACACATTTATATAGTATAAAGACTAAGGATGTTAATAATGCCCTATACAGGCATGTTAAAAAATGTGGAGACAGACATCATTTTAAATTTGCCATTCTTGACAGTGTTCATACAGACTCAAGAAGGGGAGACTATAAAGGATTATTGTCTTACAAAGAAATCTGGTGGCAGTTATATACTGATGCCTCCAATGGACCTGGATTGAACGACTATATCACCATTAAGCCAATGTTACAACTTACATAATTATTAATTATTTTTAATATCTTTCATGATTTGTGCAAATTATGGATTTTTAGTGCTATAAGTTTTTTTAGATCGATTGTTAACATATTAGCATACTAGTATATCATTTTTATGACAGGGAGAGTGCGTTTATTTTTATTTTAAGCTATTTATTTAAGTTTCATGGTATTTCACATTATTAAGTGTGTTTGTTGTGGTTTACTGTGTATGTTGCTTTAAAGCTGCACTATTTGGCACCAAAGAGGTTATTTAAATGAGTCTATTACATTTGTATGGAGTTCTGATGAAGCTCGCAGTATAGCGAGTGAAAGCGCTTAACTTCTGAACAATAAATTTTGATTTTATTTATTGGTTCTTATTCCGTTTTTGTTGTGACCGTTCAGTGTGATTGGCGTGTCAAGACACAGGGGATCAGTGTTTATTACATTTGGTTCCATATGCTAAACCTGAAGACATACAACAGAAATATGTTTTAGATTAATATGACTTTTAGAAATCTGGTAGAATAAAATAAAGGATGTAGAGTCTGTTTATGAACAGAAAAAAACAGCTTTGAAATGTTAAGGAAGCTTTTTAGCAAAATCAACTTTGTTAAAATATTATGATATAAATAACCCAGTTATCTATGCATTAAACAATCTATGGGTAAACAAACAAAATATGCTAATCTAGAGAAAATTATTAGCAATAGTGTATGGCTATAAGAAATTCCATAAATATATTTATGGAAAAAAGCCCAACGTCTTTGTGCAGTCACCTCTGAAATTACAAAAGAAGTAAATATGAACAATGCAATAAACTATGCTTGATAAATATGTTCAGCAGATCATATTTACTGGAGAAGCAGGAGGATTTGCTAGAAGAATTAGAGATTGAACATAATGTGGGTGGCATGTTGAACAGAGCATATTTGCAAGGGAAGAATTAAGATTTGCTAAGAGAACTACATTATACTTATTGGAAGGAAGGGTAACACTTGCTTGTTGGTGCCAAAGAATCGAGTAAAGCTCAAAGAAATGCTGGAGGTGAATCAGCTGAAAAACTGAGGTTGCTAATGCTAGAGGAAAAATGAAAAGAATTTCAGAAGTTCATTGACACTGACTTGGAAATGAATTTTTTGGATGATGTTAAAATGAGAGACTTGCCAGAGCAAAATCAATAGTCAGAACAGAAATCCAATCTTACTTTTCATTCAGTAAGACAATTACTTGTAAGTAAGGGTGACAAAATTATTTTATCTAACCAAATGATGGAAAAGACATTTGACAGAAAACATAAATCACATCTTAACAGTTGTGAAGTGTACAGAAAGATACATATATTACTGACCTGGAATGTTAAGACAGACAGGGCAATTGGTGGAAAACTGTAATGTATGCATTTCATGTCACAATAACAATCCAAGAGAACAGGTATTACCATTTCTAGGATTTCCATGGAGTAGACTGGATAAAGATTTATTTTATTTCAATGAAATCATGTATTTTATAAATGAATATCAGAGCTGTAGTTGGGGTAGTTGGCACCCTGGACAATCCTCTAGTTGGCAGGAAAGGAATAACATTCTCTAAGATGAAGGCTGAAAAAAAGTCTTCAGCTTGACAAGTAGCCTCTATGTTGCTCTTCCCTATTTTTCTACATAACTATAACTGCACTTTGCCCCATTTCCTAACACGTCAACAGTTTTTATATCACAGATGTGATGGTAACAGCAATGACTTAAATGATTATCATCCCTCACACTCCAATTGGCAATTCTTCTACAGTGCTGATTATGCCTATTAAAAAAGCTTGTGGATGCTATAGCTTTATATATTATTAGTCCAAATATTTTGAAATTGTTAAGCTGACAGTTCTACTAATGTTAGTGTAATAGAGTCTATAATTATAAGGCAAAATATACCTAATGTTTTTTTTCATCATCAGATAATGGTCCACAGTAAATGGCCTGTAATCTAAAAGATTTGAACAAGAGTAGAATTTTAAACATCCAACTTCAAGGCAATTTGATTTTGAAAACTAGGTGGATAGAACCATTTAGACAGTAAAGAATCTGAAGAAAACAAACATTAACAGTAACTATCAGGAGTCTGACCTTGCCGTTTTCTAATACACTACATTGCAGGATTTCAGTCTATCACTAGCTTCATTTTTAACAGAAAGGAGTTTAAAGAATAAATTGCTGACATCTTTTTTGCTGATGCCAATGAACCAAATCAAAGTCAGAGAGGGAGTCTGCTCAGACAGAAATGCTGTTATGACAATCACTGCAAGAAGCTCTCTGATCTGTAGAAGAGACAGAATGAGGGTTCAGCAGTTTTGGCAAGGCCAACAGCCTGAAACAGTGGTTAATTAGCAAAGTGCTTGGATCTAGATCCAACACAGATTTGTCTGTGAAAAAGCTGGTAAATTTTATAGAAGGAATAGGATACATCAGTTCATGACTAATATATTTAACAAAAAAAAAAAATAGTGCAAAAAACGTGTGAGAATGCAGTTGACAAAAGTTAATGAGGTGTCTTTCTGTCAAAATAAACATCTACAGCAGTCACATAAAGAAATCTGAACTGATATAAAACCAAAATTTAAAACCAGGTATCATTTCAGAACATTTAAATATAGAAAGGTGATAAGCTAAACAGC
Organism: Protopterus annectens; assembly: GCF_019279795.1. Classification (NCBI taxonomy): domain Eukaryota; kingdom Metazoa; phylum Chordata; order Ceratodontiformes; family Protopteridae; genus Protopterus; species Protopterus annectens. The sequence continues at coordinate 1,263,314,957 of NC_056739.1, read as the reverse complement.
CAGATAAATGGGTAGTTCATGCAGTTCTGCAAGATTTCTGGTTGTGTCTGAAGACTGATAGTTGTAAAACTGATTTTATGGGAACTTTTGGCTAATTTTGTGTTATAAAAGTTGTCCTGTGACAAGCAAGTATACATATATCACTGTAAAGTAATGTTGTTGTTGTTGTGTCTTTCGGCTTTTCCCGGTTAGGGGTCGCCACAGCGGAACTCCGGTCCGCTAATGATTGGCAGTAGATTTTTACGTACCGAGTTGCCGGCTCTGACGCACAACCTTCAAGGAAGGTACGCTCATTCACGCATGTCTCCACACAGAAGACGCTCTAGCTGAGAATTGAACAGGACAACATCTTACTGTGAGGTGACAACGCCACCGCAGCACCACCACCGCAGTAATGTATGGCTACATTATACATTGAATATAGTTATTTACTTTTTCTTTAAAAAGGGGGGGTTGTAGCATCTGTTAGTATAACTTTACGGATTATAAATTAATTCTTTTGGGTGTTGCAGGTTACATTATATCACTTGTAGTACTTTACAGTCAAAGTAAACACCTCATGGTGGCTAATAACCCAACTGTGGGGTCTGTTTTGCTTGTCAGCACCCTGATTAACTTTATAAATGCTGCACTAGGAGAAATATTATCAGTGCAAATTGGTCAGGAAATAGTGTCTGCAGAGTATATATTTACATTATTATCTACTGGTGGTTAACTATGAAAATAAACTCTGAAAAGTAGTATTATCTTATACCACTGTGTAATTTATCCTATTGTAAATGTAGTACCATATCCTCAAAACAAAGTATCATACTCTTATTTATAGCATGTTACAAAAGATCATGTTTCATTCTTCGTCTTTGCTAAGTTTCATGGCTAAAGATTGAAATGACATGCCATACATCTAGAACTAGTCTGTAAAGTGAAATTCATCTCATGCAATGATAAATTAAGCACCTCTGTTGAGAAAAAGCTTTCTAAACATGGAAACTCTAATTTTAAGCATGGCATTATCTTCTAGTTAGTGGTAGGTGTGATACCGACTGTTTGACATTTTGAGAGGCACTGATCCAATCTGGTAATAGTAGGCTGAAAGTCATTGAGTGCTTACACCTGTAAATCAAAAAATCTTGTATGTGTGACTTTTGTAATTTGAGAGCTCTAAGAAAAAAGTAAGGCACAGCATTTAGTTCTGTGCTTCTGACATCTTAATTAAAAGTGAACAGCTGTTGCTCTGCACACTAACCCCATGCATTAAGTGTTTAAGCACCTCAAATTGTTTTTATCCAGCTGCCTGCTGTAATATTTAATTTGGTCTGGGAGCCATAATGCAAACCTTCCCCAAACTGTGCAGAACAATTTCACATTCGCAGTGTGTTCTCCTGTAGAGTGAATAGCAAACTACATCTAGTAGAAAATCTGGAGCATTATTTTTCCAGATTCTTCTGAATTACTTACATTATGGCATACAAACATGTTTAAGCATTATGGAGTGCTGTTGTTTGTGTTTAAGCCATGATAATGTGTTTTTGCATTGCTGTAGGCGATGAGTAGCAGGTATTCTTTCAGTCAAACACAGCATAACATATGTCCAGTAAAAGTTCGAGTTAGTCACCATAACCCTTGTTCTCTTAAACCAATGTGTAAGCCATGGCATATGTTATATGTGCTGTCATTCGCAGTTAATGCAGTACACTGTCTGACCAGCCATATATTACTGCTTTTCTGAACTTAAGAACTATTAATAAGTTTCCATCTGCTAAAAATAGCTTGTCTCTTCAGGTTCAAACAATACACAATCACAGCAGAATGAGTGACTGAACAGACTTCACAATACTTTGCCTTGTATGTGACTGACTCTTGCCCTCTGTGTCAGTATTAACAACGAATTTCTACCATTTCTGGAGAAGTGCTCAGCTGTGACAGAAATGATATTATTAGAGCCAAATATGAAGCGTCTATAGAGTATATATGACTAAACTTACTTCCTCTCTCTCTTTTTATATATATACACACACACACACACACACACACATATATATATATATATATATATATATATATATATATATATATATATATGTTTAGAGAGAGATATAATATGGAAAATATAATATGAGTGTCTCAGTTGAGTGTTGAAACACCAGAAAAAAAATATATTTTTTTGCAGGGGGGCAAGCACTCTCCATGAGGTGGGGGGCTAATTTCTCCAAACCCCCTGCTAATAACATATACCAACTCTGAGATCGCACTACAGCTAGGAAAGGTCACCCCTCAACCATGCTACTACTACTACAGTCTAACACAAAAAGGTAGAAAAACAGATGAAAATAGTGTTCACTTTTATGAGCATTTGCTAATAGCTATTATACCCCTCATATATATATATTTGTTAACCAGGTAGCTCCAGTGGACACACAGTCCCTTTTCAGTGGCTACCCAGGAACAATGTCTGGTTATGTCACTAGCTGAAGGTCACACAGCAGGCAAGTGAGGGTTGAAGGAATCAAATATAGGAACAACAGCTCACATCCTTTACCCTTTCAGGCAACTGCCACAGACACTAGACATATTATACAGTGTGTGTGTGTGTGTGTGTGTGTGTGTGTGTGTGTGTGTGTGTGTATATGTGTGTGTGTGTGTGTGTGTGTGTGTGTGTGTGTGTGTGTGTGTGTGTGTGTGTGTGTGTGTGTGTGTGTGTGTGTGTGTGTGTGTGTGTGTGTGTGTGCATGCGTGTGCGCATGCGCACATATATTACCTATTACCAAGGACATTTTCAGATAAAGTTTATGAAGAAATAGTAGTTGTAGCTTAAAAGGATGGCCTCAAGTACCCATGTATTAAGTATACCAGTGGCACAGCTTGCTGTCCACTTATCTGAAGGGTCAATAAATTCTGCTTCTGCTACAAGAGTTAACTAACAAATGGCACTGGCAGTGGAGAAACTCTAGCGAGCTGAAATATTGTCATTTATATAGTAGAAAACAGACTTGTTTGAAACTAGAAACAAGATGATTCTTTTATGCCTCGTGAGTGTATATTGCTTTTATCTCAACAGTAAATAAGGAGACTATTTAGAAAGAAAGCTAATACAGCTGACTTTTTCAGAAGAACAAGTTAAGCTGAACTACTTTTCAGCTATCTCTTGAGTAATGCGTTAAAATGAAATTATTTTCAGGCATATATTTTAATTTTAAGGATAAGATTCTGGGCAGCCTTTGACAGGTTGGTCTCTTCTGGACTCCAAACAGCACACCTGGATGCTTTCTAAGTAAAATTGGTTCATGATAACTATTATACAATAACATCTCTTTGCTATTCAAAAATGTGCATGTTGATTGGATAGCCCAACCAGTGTGCCTGTTGTACATCACGCATATATCAGACTTTTCTATTGGCATATATTTACAGGACAGAGCAGAATACAAGAAAAATCAGGTACATTCTATAACACTAAAGACACACAAACATACCTGACTTTCCTTGTATTTCTGTGCTGTCCTACCTGAAGTCTTAGCAGACTCCCTGTACGTCTTAACTGTCCAGATTTTCGCACAATGTCCAGATTTTGGTCTCATGGCTTTTGATCTTTTTTTCCTAAAAAATGTAGTTTTCTGACAAGCCACTGTGGATTAAAGTCATTAAAAATATGACAAGACATTTGAGGTTAAGGCTTCATATGTTTAAAAAAAATGACTAACACAAACCCTCCTGTCTAAGTCTCCCCCATTATGTTGGGCTTTGTCTAGGTTTTTTGATTAAGAGTCCATATTGGCAGGGGGAGGAAAAGAAAGAAAAAAAGAAAAACAGCAATGGAGAAAAGCCATTGCCTTTCTGAACCGCAAATGTGCAGATGTAACTCCCGTATGTGTGCACATCAGCAAACGCAGAAGAATGCAGATGAACACTACAGCGTCATTATACAAAGGCATTATTTAAGAAAGGAAGCAATTGCTTTTTTAGATAATGTCATTGTGTAATTGCAATAACCCATGACTGGGTGTAGGTATTGCAATATTAACCCATGGCTGGCTTTGTTTAATCACTTGGGCTTCTTCCTCATGATTACACCACCCCAACCATGGATTATTCCTCTGATACCCACACCCAGCTGTGGATTGTTGCTTAACTTTATAACTAACATTATGAACATATCTTAAATTGTAAACACATAGTATCAATACCAGGTGTGGTAAGAAATTAATTGCCTTCCAAGTGATATTAAAGAATTACTTATGAATAATTTCTGTTACTATTCTGTTTTATTTGAATAACAAAAAATAGTAATTCCATGTAAACAATGCAAATGCAGATACTTTGAAATAGAAGTATTTAACAAAACACTGAAAAAGTCTTTCCCACTTTAGGTGAAGATACAAAACTATCTCAATAGCTTTTTCATCATTCTACCCATTTGATGTTGATTGACTTGATAAAGTTAGTAAACCATTCCACAGAAAAATGCAGATATATTCTGGTGCATATGGCAAATGCACCATAACATGAGACATGTACCTGAAAACCATTTTCCAGTGATGTTATACATCATTTATAATGCATGTATATACTTCTACATTACAAAAAACAACACAAATCACATTTTAAAAAGTTTTATGAAGTATTTTCACAGATGGGGTAGGAAACAAGGAAAGGACAAAAAGAAAAGGTCCAGCAAAGATGATGGCAAAATAATGACTTATTATACCGATAAGTAATATTATATAATACAATACACATTGACGTTTGCATGGACCTGATAGCTGCAGAAGTGAACTTTCTTTGCTTGGATCTATGACTCAGATAGATAAATCCCTGAGTATAAGTCATAGTGTCTGTGAGCAGATGAACATCCTAAAAACATCCTAAAAATGCAAAATGCATCCTAAAAATGCAACAAAACTGCTATTGCTGGTGTGACTACAGAAATTAGGGGTATTTATACTAAAATTATACACTGCAAACAACTAAAAACTCACAAAGATAAGGTAGTTTTAGTATTTATTTGACTAAGGCATAGCTATACAATTAAGTATAGAAAACAAAAAAAGTTAACTTGGGATGCTGAGGAATATAATTGTGGCTCTATGCTCACAATGAAACTGAATAGTGAAACCTGTTTCACAAATCAGCAGTGACCTGTGATGGGGCTGAATCTGGTTCCTCTGAAAAATAATGATAACTTTTTCTTTAACAGAAACTTTGGGAACATGAAGCTCAACCTACGTAACTGAAAAACAGATTCAGAGTCCTCAACAAGGTACAGAGTTTAGAATTAAACAATCACAGCTGTAGCAGAGTTTACAATTGTCCTTATGGGCTCAACATCTTCAGTCTTCAACATAGTGAGGGTGACCAAGTTTGACAGGTATATTTATGACAGGGGAATCCAAAACTAATAAGCAGAAATGAAAGAGGAATTCATAATTCTGGTGTTTTTAATGGTAAATAAAAAGGGACTGACTGAAACACAAATAATCCTGTTGAAAAAAAAATCCTGCATGTAGGGCTAAAGCTACAGGTGCCTAACTGAGCTAAAAGTATTTACTCTGAAACTTGTCTATATATTTTTTTATTTCAGCAGTTACCTCATTCAAATGTAAGTACTGACTTTCAGTTGCATAATATATTTATGCTCCCCTTCAACCAAACTATTAATTAATTTTGAAAATTTGAAAGTGATATTATTAGGCATTTCAATAAATCATTGGTTAATATTTATTTTAATTTGTAACATGAAATTCAAATACTAATGGAACTAACAAAGATAATATTTTTATTAAGAAGGCAGATAAAGGGGTGGGGTTGTGATTATGGATGTTAATAAATATAATAATAACATGAAGGTTAAGGATTAAAGTTTTGCAACTGACTAGTTTTATATGAAGCTTTACATCCACATAAAGATTAATGATGTTTTGTTAGACCTTTTTGGCAGGGAAAATGTTAATTCCAGAAAAACATGTATTTTAATGTGAAGTTCTCCACACTGCCATTTATGTTTGAAATCTCTAAAATGCATTTGTGATGCCCACCACTGCTGCTAATATGTGATGGGCACCAATATGTGTCATCCTCATGGTGGGCCAGTAATCAAGGAGCCTGAATCCTTACCAATGTCACTGGAAAGGGACATGCACTTGGAATGCAGGGAACACACTCAGCCCGGGGTCTGGATGTCTCTATATCTGTCTCCCTCCAGATCCCCAATAAGACTCCCCACTGGTACAGCTGTCGGGTTACGTCCTCAGTTGAGTGTCCAAGCCAAGTCGTCTAACACCTTCTCTGTAAACCCAGTGCTTCATGCCCCTGCCCCAAGTAGCTCACACACACACACACACACACACACACACACACACACACACACACACACACACACACACACACACACACAGATTTAATTTACAGACACACACACATACACACACACACACACACACACACACACACACACACACACACACACACACACACACACACACACACACACACAAACACACACACACACACCTGGGAAAGGCTGGCACAGGTTTACCTGCTGTGCCCCATTCTGCCCTGAGTATAAGGTAGTTATCACTGCCACCAGACACTTCACAATCAGCTACTCTAAGCTCTTAACAAAGGGTGTCCAATTATACTGTGCAATATTAATACTAATACAAATGGTATCAGTTGACCAAGATGGCTAGGCCTTCTGGAGTGGCCCACACAGTGTCACCAAATAAAGAAAGTTTAAATATATTTAATAATAAATAATAAAAGTACATGAAAATACTGAATATATATTCACTATAAAACGCAGAGTTCAAATCAGAAAATATTGAAAACAACATTGATGGACAGACTCATACAAATAAAGAAAAACAATCTCTAAACTAAGCTTCACTATATTCCTGACAGAATCTAAGAGAATTTACTGTTCTTGGATAACTTACTTGGGCAAGGCAAGATTAAATACATGAGCAGTCTTTCTAGTCAGGCTCCCAAACAGGATACTCTATGGTCTGAGATTATTCCCTGTAAAATGTAATATCCAAGATGACTTACAGAATGACCTCATCTAGTCACCTGATTCTAGGTTCCCACAATATCTCCTTTTTAAGTTTGAGACAGGACTTTAACTTTAGCAGACTGCTACAATACACATTTAGAGCTTTTATGGCAATGCCAGGGGCCAGAAACATTTACAACACTCCCTCCCTCTTTACAAAAAGCTAACAGATAGTGGCTGCTCCCAGACCTACCATCTGCAGATCTACTCAGCACTGTGGAGTGATGTTTATTGATTTAACAGCTCATTTATATTTCTCTTATTTTTCCTAAAATAAGTCAACTGGTTAACCGTTGCTGTGACAGTGTCCTCTATTAAAATTAAAACCTACACATTTAATTCAGTTACCATAATGCATGCACATTTCTCTTCATTTCAGCAGGGTACACTGTTGGTACATTTTAACACAATTAACACAACCAGAGCTCACAAATACATTTTCACCACAAGCATCTGTACAAATCAGCTTGATATACAAATGATATATAATTATTTATAAAATTCCAGCTAGCTGTGCTGGCACAAGTCTTACTTACATCCATTGCTCTTCTTCTCTCTGGCACGGCTGGCAGCACATCCTGTTATCACAGCATTAAAGAAAAGTTGATCCTCCACTTAGACCAATCATTTCTGCAAACAGGTACAATACACAGCTCTTGGCAATGTCTGTAGACCAAATGGCAAAAAAATCAGTTTATTTATGTATATGAAAATCTTGGCATTTCTTAACAGACTACTTTGGAAGTGATAGCAGGTATGGACTAATTCTATATGTCTTTTTTGTTGAGAATAGCACTTTCACAGCATATACTACTGATTTAATTGATTGTTTTGTGAGAATTGTTTCAGAGAACACTTACTTTCTTTTTAAAGGAGATTGTTTTCATTGGTTAAATGGTATAGCTATGGATACAGTATTGATACCACTTACAACAAGTGGTGTCTGGGTACATGGGAAAGAAATGTATTTTCAATTCATTGTTTCATGAATGTATTCACTTTTACAGTTGTTTCATAGATGACATGTACACTTTGTTGACAGGTGCTGAACTACAGTTATCTCAATTGGTTGATTATTTTATTCAAACCACTGAATGTTTGTCTTTTAGTTTACAATGGTCACAGTGTGCAAGATAATTTTTAGGTCTAAAATATAAAATTATTCAAAGATGTTTATAATAGATGTTTTAAATTCACTGTATATAAAAAGCCTAATGTTACACATTCATACATGCATTTCATAAGTTATGCTGCAATTCAAGTCAGCATAATGTTATCAAAGGACAGATGGTGATTATACAAAGTTTTTCTGATGTCCTTTTTAACAGAAATCTACAGCATTATAAAAATATTATTGACAGGTATTATGTGGAACAAACAATTACACCCATTTTTCAGGATGTTTTAAACAACTGCATCAAAAATATTCTTCTACATTGTCAGGGGATGTTTCAGAAAAAAAACAAGTTATGACTGATCAAGTAGAAAATGATAAACGTGTGTCAGTTAATTATAGTGTGGATTGCCCTACTATCAAAAACATTATTTGCAACAATAATATTCTGAGAGGGTACACATAGATTTATTTAAAACCATGGGTGAAAACCCCATTTTTGTTAATTAAAGCCCATTCAGTTTTAAGATGTTACAAGAAAGTTGTCAATTAAAAGACATATCTAAACACAGAAAGTTACTGGCACATATAAATGTAGCTTTTTGCCACCATTGTAGGTTTATCAATGTAGGTATCTGCATAGTTATACCAGCTTATGATAGATCTGTAGGTACTAAAGACATTATAATTGTTTACCTTGTGGTATTTTTTATTTAGGAAGTTGTGATGCACTTTTTATAGGTCAAACAGAAAATGTTAACAAATAATTTATAAATACTGTTATACCATAAACAAAAAAGCACAGGGAAAATGCTTTGTATTGACACAGATTTATCTATGATAATTTCATACAATTTAAATTCTTTGTGGCTGATTATGAAAAGTTAAATGTTGGGGAGGGGGGGGGTCTAGGTTAGATGTCAGGTCCTTACATGAAAAATTAGAATTAGAGTGCCAGTTTAGATTAAATGCCACTATGTCTCCATATTTAAATGATCCAGTTTATATTAGAAGTGCCCTGAAGATAAAAACACAAATGAGATGTTAAACATTTTTAGGAATGGCTTAGTTATGTTACTGTGTGACCAGCATCATGTGATTTGGCTTATATTTCAATGTGCCTGTGGTTTTATATTGTTGAGATTCTCATAAAATCTTGGTATATGATAAGGTAAAACCCTCAGCATTATGTTTTTTTAACAGTGCTACTATTGTGGGCATTTTTTTTATTTTTTGCATTTCAATATTTTGCTGTCATGATGGTTAATGGTATTTTATTCCTGAGATTGGGTGACAGTCTGAGTAAAGAGCATTATTTTTCCTCTGAATGTTATATGATCTCAGAGTTAGTATATTTGTAGTTGTAGGGGAATGGTTCACCTGAACTGAGTCAGTTTTTTTGTTTTTAACAAATCTAATTGGGATATATGCATATGAATTACCTTGCATTTTACCCTTCAAAACTAACACTAGTTGGCATTTAATGTGTAGGGAAAATGGGGAAGACCTGCTTTCCCTATCATTTATTTTTCAAAGATTTAATATTAACTTTAATAAATGCGTAATAAGGTAGCAAACAATGAAGCCAAAAAATGAATAAAAATAGATGACATATCTCACTGAACCCCTATGAGCAAGTCGTATATTGTTTAAATCAATTTGAAAGTCTAGTTTGAGTTTTAGGTTCTTGGAACATACCAAGGAAAAAAAACTGCACTTTTTGAAAAAGTGAGGCCTGTCTTTCTGATTATCAATGATACTTGTGTATATATCTAATGATTTCAACTGTTTAGAACATGTTTTTTGGGGTCACAGTATTATTCTACTCTTTCTAATGTTTTTTTTTTCTTTTGATACCATGAGAAAATCAGTCAAATGAAAGAGTGCATACTAATGTTTCATTATGTTGGCGCTAACCCAGTTTTACAGAATGTATAAAACCTAAATTTATTATGATATGAAAAATATTTAATGCCCAAAATGTATTTTCCAGTTAACCATTTGAAATGCTGGGAAGTGCTAGACCAAGTCACAAAACATGGAGATTGAATGGCCGAAAAATGGACTTAAATATATTTAGCTGAGATGGCCATTTCTCTGAATATTCTTTTTTCTCTAAGGTATGGCGCTCTCATAATTGATATATATAAGACTGGGAAGTGTGGGAGACTTGACCCCCACATTGGGGGTGGTGGTGCATGGGGGCTTGCCCCCTCCTCCCACAAAAAAGAAGTTTAAAGGAGAAAAGCGATCTTCAAGATTCACTCTTTTCCTGTGTTTTCAGTCTTTTTTTTTTCCAGCTTATCAGCGCTAGGCATTTCAAGTGCTGACATTTCAATAATAATTCATTTTTCCATTGAAGTTATTATCACAAAGTCATACTGACAGCTCTATGATTCTGCTGTATTGGGAGTCAGAAGGGTCACTTCCTGTGGTTTGCTGTCAGCCTGTCCACATTCCACATTTTGTTGATGGGTGGTTGATGCAAACAATGAGTTGCATATAGGGCACAGAGACTATGTTGGCCTAATGGTTTAGAACGTGAATGTGTTGGCCATCTGGAAACAAGGCACACAAATGGTGGTCTAAAACAATGAAGGGGGACAATACATAATGAAAAAATTTGCTTCCTGGTAACAAAGGTCTCCTAGTTATCTTTCAAGCCCTGTTGTACCTACTGAGAACATTCTCCACCACTCAAGGCCAGAAACTCAACTGAGTAACACTAGAGAATGCCCCTACACCTTTCTCTCTTTCGTCTCTTAAGAAGATACAGGTGTGTAATACATTTATCAGTTTTTCTAACCCTCAAATAAATAAACAAAACCATCCTAATCTTCCTATAACAAGATGATAACTGCAGTCAAGTTTGCAAATAATTTATAAATAAATAACCGGAGACCATGCTGTCCTCAGGACATAAATATTCATATCAGTTCATTCTTCTTCTTTTCAGTTTGCTACCTGTTACCCAAGCTGTTACTGAAGCCTTATTCAGGTGACCATGGGGTGGGTCAAGGCTCTGCTCCTTTGTGAAAAAGTTACTCAACAAGTAAAGCAGCATAATGGCTCACTGGTTAAGATCTCTGTCTTGTACGTCAAAAAAACTGAGGTTCAGTCCTGACCTCTGGTCACTGTTTGTGTGTAGTTTGTATGTTATCCCCAGTTTCGACTTGAGTTTTTATTTCTGATACATGCTGGTTGACTGGCTATTTTGTTATGAGTTAAATCATGAATTTCATGCAGTTACCATTAGATCAGTATTTAAGAAGAGAGCACATGTCATGTCACTACCATAGATCAGCAGACAAGACCATAAGATAAGGAGCCTGAAAGTTTTCCCAAGATTATTTGTAGTTGCATAACTTATGAATATGTGCTGCTTTCAATGAAAGCATACTTATATTTGCCATTTTACTGCCAATTTTCAAAGTGGCACCCATGGGATCTCAATTCCTGAACCACAACAGCATCATTGTGAAATTCAATCCTAAGATTTAATTTCACATACCACAGTTTCACCATTCTGGATGAAGTTTTACAATGATTTTGATATTCATCAGTAGGTTGGCCTGAAGAGATGAAGCCTCAAAATTTCCCTTCATGTTTGCCTAATGCAATTAGTCTGCATTTTTTTCTGCATATATTCACTCCTCCTTTAGTAAAGGTTAGCATTGGCCAACAGATTGTAAATATTATGTGATGAGGCTGACCATTACGATTGTTGCAGGCAGATGGGCTGCACATTATCAACTCACTAATATATCTACATTCATTCATCTAAAGTCTCTGTACCTGCAAAACTGTAAATGAACCAGATGAACTACACACTGTCATGTCTCTCTTCTACAACTACACGTGTCTATTTGTAACACACGACAACTGTAAATAAAACAGGTGGACTGCGGGTTATCTCTGCAGTTCATTTACACTTGCCCATCTACAGTACTTAAAGTCTGAAAATAAAATAGATGGACTGTGTGTTATAATTTTATAGCAGAAATGTATTTCCTACCTGTAGCCTCCTATAGCTGTAAGTAAAAGTGGGCACATCTCCCTTTTGCTTTTCATCCAAATAGGACTTCTAGTTTTGCTAGTGGAGACTATCTTGTGGTTGCTCTTGTAACATCAAACACCACTTGCAAGTGGGCTGCTGCTTTCTCCAGCCATATTGACTGTATATGTTACACAGAGTAAATAAAATTGGCAGAGTACATGCTGTGATTAGGTTACACTATGTATACCAAAAAGATTTGTAGCATGTAGTGTTTCTATAGAGGATGGCTACATAGCCCAAGCTCTTGTCCATTTACAATCTGATTTTATTTGGGTTATTTGCCTACCAAAATTTTGGAAAACTCTGCATATAATGCACCCAATCAACACCAGAGTAAAATTAGTAGTCTATGATTTTTTTGCCTACAGATTACAGTTATCTTGGCTGTAGTTTCTTCTGTGGTTACACAGTTCACCAAAGCCTGTACTCTCTCAGTGCTCTGGTTGATTAAATGACTTATGTAATTCGTCAAGGCCTTTTCGTAACTGGTGATTGTTGCGCTTCCTTCTGGAAGGAAATGAGCCTGAGAGCTTTCACTGCTCCTCAAAACATGTGTGGCTTAACTGTAATAAATGGAATTCCTAACTCCCACAGTGACAAACACTTCTTATAGGCAACTACTTTGAAATTAGGCATGGGCTAGGAGTAACCCTGCCCCCCCCCCCCCCCCCCCCACACACACACACTAAGGGAGTGACAGTTATGAAGCATGCCTGTAAGCCTAGTTTGGCAGCTGTTTCGAGTTCTAGTTACCACTGGGACCACAAAGGCCAGCCACCTCTTACAAGTTAACCACTCCAGACCTCCTTCAGAAATGAGAAATCAGAGAAAACTTTGTCATTTATCTTCCACCAGTGTTAGCTTTGGAAGATACCAGAGTCACTCATTAATCAAACTCAAGCCACTTGGATTATAGCTTTATATAGTTTTATATAGCTTTATCCCATTGGATTTTTGCTTTATATAATTTTATAAAGCTTTATCCCTTTGAATTATAGCATTATATAGTTTTATATAGCTTTATCCCAGTCTTCCAGTGGAGTGAATGTAAAATATTTAGTCTTCTGTTTTGCTTTTGAATTTTGCTTTGCACCTAACTTCCAGACACATACAGGGCTGGATCCTGCAAATGTTAGCTGCATGTACATTCACATGACCATAAGTAAGTATTTGCTTGTCTGTCTGTTTGTTGCTTTTCCCAGTTGAATTAGACTGTGCCTTCCGAATCTTACCTCTACATTCCAAACCCAAATACGTTTCTCAGAACACACTGTAACAAGATTACCAGCATTCTTAGAATAGATACTGATAAATGAGTTTAATTTGTTTTAGATTCAAAAATCCACATAGGTATGCTCTTCTTTTTCTTTATCAGAACATTAGGTTATAATAAAATCAGGAGGACCATACATTTTGGTATGTTATGCTGTTTTCCTTCTCCAGCTATGGGCATTAACCAAAATGCTCATAAGAGCCTAGTTAATTGTTTTTTTTTTTTTTTTTTTTTTTGTTAGAAACATCATTTTACTTTTTTTTTTTTTTCAACAAGAAAGATCTTTATTGAATTATGACGTATGACACAGGCAATCTCACATATATATAAATGAAAACAAACCATATTGACATATTTTCAATTGCAAACATTATACTTCACCTATAATCTTCCAGTGTCTAGGACGTTTGATAATTTTTACAGTTCATAGTAGATGATTCAATGAAAATTCAAGTTATTTTGTGCATTCATTGTTTCTGGTTGCTTTACTACACTACCCTTCCTGGTGGCCGTTCTTGATACTGTCTCTAAATTGAATCTCTTAGCTATATTTTCTGTAGGGGTGACATATTGTGGTGTGCATGTCATTTATTGAAACTTGTATAACAATGCTATATTTTAGGTCATAATAGTAATTGCTTGGTAAATGCCTTTAAATGTGCCCCACTATTTATTTCTTATTGCACTGCATTAGATGTTATGCATGCTTCTGTGTTTCACAATTTACTAGGTTTTCCCTGTCTCTTTATTATATTCTCTCTAGTCTCTCTCTCCTTGCATTTTATGTGCTTAGGGCATTTACATTTCTCCCTGCAAGCAGCATCATACTTCCCAACCTCTTAGAGCAATACGTCTGGCCAAAGCCATAAAAAATGGGGGGACAAAGGCTCAAAAAATAGGGACAATTTTTACATATTGCTCTTTCAAACTTAGAAAGTTGATAAAATCACAGGATTTACATTAACATGAATTTTCTGAAAGGTAGAAAGTCTGAATCTCAAATGTTTGTCATTATTTTCTCACTTCACTCCTCAATGATTTGCCAGAAAACCACAATTTTATGAGAAACAAACCAATAATAAGAGGCAAAAATCTGGACATTTTGCAAAAATCTGTACAGTTGAGAGGTATTATATTCATTTTTTTCGTATTTAATAGATACATTGTCAATTATGACCCTCATTAAAGAATATGTGTAGCCGCAGTGGTGCAGCGGTTAGCAATGTCACCTCACAGCAAGAGGTTCTCCCATTCGATTCTCGGCTGGAGCGCCTTCTGTATGAAGTCTGCATGTCCTCCCCATGGTCGAGTGATGTTAAAGACATACAGGTAGGTGCGAGCGTGAATGGGAGTGCCTTCGTTGAAAGTTGGGCATCGGGCTGGCAACTCGGCACTGTAAAAATCTGCTGCCAGTCATGAGCGGACCGGTGTTCTGCTGTGGCGACCCCTAACTGTGAAAAGCCGAAAGTCTTTTATTAAAGAATACATCTCTGCAGCAACCTACAGCTGTAAATAAAACAGAACATCTACATGTTATGATCTTTCGAAGTAGAGCTGTTCTCACCCATCTATAGTACCTTTAAACAGTAAATAAATCAAATAGATTACAAGTCATGATCTCTCTATCTGAAATGCAGTTGCTTGCAGTCTTCCATAGTTCTAAATAAAAGTGAGCACATGCACTGTATGTATTTCCTTCATGAGGGTCCTTAAGTTTTACTTAAAGAAGCCATCTTGTTCTCGATCATCAGGTACCATGTGCACACAGGTCGCTACTTCTCTGGCGATACTGTATCTGTTTATGTTGCACAACGTAAATGATGTGACCAAGTGCATTTTGTGATTAAGGTACACTATGCATGCTAGTCAGCTTTTAATGTGTGTTACCATATCTCTTCTGTATAGGATGGCTGTATGCTTCCTGCCTCTGTAACCATGATTAACAATTTTTCATAGGTTCAACATTTTACTACTAGACATTTATAAATATTCTGCATCTTAGCTTGTCAAGTAATGACAGCATAGTAGAAGTACTCTGTAGGCTAGGCAGTACATTCCCTTAGTGTCTGAGGATACTTGTCTTCCTTGAAGTAACGTAGCCTTCAAAGACATGTTTGCAGCTCCTTCTGTCACATTTGTAGTTTTTTCTAATGTCCACCACTTTTCAAAATGAAAAATTGTCTTTTCTAATGTCTCTATTTGTAGTGCTAGCCCTCCTCTCTGTTTACTCATTCCTGCTTTGGAAGCTTCTCAGTAAACGTAAACCCTCCTGTCCCCCTGTGAATGGCCTTCTTCTAGACTATTTGACACTCTGCAAATGCTATTGCATATCCTATTACCATCCATAGCACCTGCTCAGAGGTTATATGTCCCCAAGCTACAGGAATAACCTATAGCTGGTCCTGTCCAGAAACGTAGAACCTCTAGTGACCTAACCTCTGTTCCTTTGTTCTTCTCTCCCTTCTTGCTACAATTATCGATAAATGCATTAATCAGCAGCTTCTATATCTCCTTGCATTGGCTTTCTTTCATGTTAGCAATTCATGCTGACTCAATAATCACTTGTTATAAGTATAGCAAAAAAAAGTGATTGTCCGAGACTCGGGGTTTTTCTCCTTTCCTCAACACTGTGAAGTTAGTATGTATAATATATAATATGTATATGTGCATGTGTGTGTATATATATCAGTTTAGGTGTGGAGGATTGTCTCATTACTTTGCATATAGTGAGCAGTTTTGAGCTTGCTGGAGTGAGGCATGTGATGCAAATGATTGGTAGTCAAGATTTCATGTGAAATGCCTTATACCAAATAACTTACTTTCCCCTACTCACCTTAACTTCTTTTTTCAGGCCACGGGATAGAAATAGCTGTTCTGTACCTCATTGAACAAATTAGTGTTAAGGTTCACCCACATCTATACACTACTCACTTCTTCACCTCTCCCTGCCAACAAAGTCATTCCACACAGCTTTCTGCACTCAACCTAACCACTCTTCACTACCTTAACTATCTATATACCACTCCACAAACATCTCCTCACTCTTTATCACACCTCTTTCTCGCCATTTCTCATAACTCCCTTTTATTAATGTACCACGCAGCCATCATCTTACCAAACATCAACCTTCTTCTTCCCACCATCTAAGCTCTTACCATCTCAACTCACAATGACAGTAAGTCAATTGCAACTGTTTTGTACATTCACAACAATGGATCACTTAACTACCTGCCATAATATTCCCACATCTTATCCCAACCCCATCATAAACACATGTGCATCAAACCACAAACCCCTCTTTCTCTCCCTGTCTATCTCTCCTTCTCTGTACCATTATACATTTTCAGATCCATTCTCTTATAGATACATTAAAGTTAAGAATAACACTTTTTAACAGTACTAAAAGTCAGATACAAATGCCTGCATACCTCTACTCACTCCACTTCTATCCTGAGACTTAGTGGATATATTTACCCATCAACTTCACTCCATGGCCAACCCATTACTTTGCAGTGATCCAACGCAACTTTTCCATTGGGTAATGAATTTAACCTCATTCTTTTCAACACGAACCTCCGAAGTATCTGCAACAAAATTCATGATATCCATGCATGTCTATATTTTTACTCCTCAGACATTTTAATTGCCACTGAAACCTGGCTAAAACAAGAAATAAATGACAATGAAATTATTCCCCCCAGGTTTTATATATTCAGAATGGACAGAAAATGCAAAAGAGGAGGTGGTATTGTTATTATTTATAAAAACACCATAGAAATAACTTCTGCCCATCTGAATATCTCAAAATCTAATAATGCTGAACTTCTGTTTGCTTACCTCAAAACCAGCCAAAATAAATCTATATGTACCTCAGTAGTATACATCCCACCAGAGAACAACATTACCACAGCCAAAAATAGCGTACAATGGATATCTGACATTATCCTTCAGGAAACCTTCATCTTAGGTAACCTAAATATAGACTGGCAATCCATAAACAGCAGCAGCTCCAAGGACCCTATTCACTTGTTTGGCTTCACCCAACTAATAAGCTTCACCATCAGAATCAACAAAAGCAGTAACAGGCATTTCACACTGGACTGAATATTGACAAATAAACCTCATATACTAGAAAGTGACCACCTCCCAACTAAGTAGTCAGACAACAGCATAGTTCACCTAAACAAATAATCTATAAACAAATATGCAACTTAACTAAATTTGACAGACACTTTTATTGCAGCCCTGTCCCACTACAACTGCATTAATAGTATTACCCCCTAGATGAAGCAGTTACTCACTTTAATTACACCCTGCTAAAAATACTAAACGATTTAGCACTATTTATAACAAGAAGGATAAAAACTAAGACAGCACCATGCCTGACAAAAGAGACCAAACAGCTCATGCTGGAAAGAGATAAAGTATGGAAAGACTGGTATAAGGATAAAATACAACATACCTACCAAAATGTTAGATACACACTGCCGTGCATTAAAACAAATAATCTGGCTTGAACTCAAAAGCCAGTTGGCATACTTAGAACTACTCATTGTCCACAATCTATTGTACTCTCCAGACAACTGCCCAACATTACAAAATACTCTGTTGTACTGTTTGCCGGGTCTATATTAAATCAGCGAACGCTTAAAAAGTGAACGCTGATTTATTGACCCCATGTAAGTAAAAGCTTACAATCCCGAGCACTTAGAACAGTGATTTATGTAAGTGAAAGCATACAATCCCGAACACTTAGAACAGCAATTTTTTTCCCAGGGAAAAAAAAAATCTCTGTTCCAAAAAAGAAAAAAAAAACTTTAAAACATTACATAAAGTGGGGGGCTTTGCTCACCACACACCCCTGATATGGGGGCCTGTGCCCCGCACACCCTCCTACTTAAATATACCAACTCCGAAATCGCACTATAGTGACAGAAATGGCAAAATAATGAAGGCGGCCAAGTGATTTCTTTCCCAGGGAAAGAATTCGCTTATATGCCATTTCGGTATTTTGCTGTTTCGTGCTTTCAAGTTCGATCAAGATGCATTCAAAAGAATGTGTCTTTGATCATATAATAGGGAACCTGTTTGCCCACTAGAGACCTTTCCTATAGTAATAAACTCGTACTATGTATCAGTAAGGCATTCAACCCTGCTAGAGATTCTCAATTCCCATTATGTGTCAAAGACTCAAAACTCTGGAATGAAATCCCCACACAGTTAAAACAGATAGAAAAGGTAAATTGTTTCAAAACCTTGCTTAAACAGCACCTATGCCAAAGATGGCTCTGTTCTTCCTGCTCACCTGAGAAATCAACACTTGGCCCCATACTTTTCATCATTTTTAACCCTAGATCCTCAAATGCTTGAGCAAGGCTCACAAAGTATTCATTCAACTCCACACTGTTCTTTTCACCTTTTGTCTCCTCCCCATATTCAGACTACTTTTAATTTGATATAAAACTGTTTAGTTGGACCAGGTCTCTGTAGTAATGTTAAAAAACAATGGAATGTCACTTATACCTACAAGTAAAGAGACTTCACTGTTTAAAATCCTGTGGAAGGACGAATACCATCTCAAAGTGGTCAGTGGGTGTCAGATTATGAACTGAAATTTGATCAACATTCTGAATTGGCAGTTTTGGAACAAATCAGAAAGTAGGGCTTCATTATTGGGTTAAGTATTCTTATAATTTTTGCATGTATCACTACTGCTGTATCTTACTGACATCAGTGTTGCTGTTTTTGTGCAGCATTTTGACAAAACAAACATTTTTGAGTTGTTCTTGCAATTCCTGTGTTTTATCCAAACCTGTTAAGTAAAAAGAGCAAATGTGCAAAGCAGTGGGATCAAGGACATTTTTTTCTTCCCTCAAATTTCTACAGTCCTGGAGTTAGTGCATTTAGAAATGTGAGTATGGGGAGGTACCAGGGACTTGTCCCTTAAAACAGTGTTTTTTTAGTCTTTAGATATAGTCCACAGGGTATGACCTTGATGGACCTAGTTCTGATGTGGTGTATTTGATGTCTGGCTATACATACTAGCTAGCCTAATGTATACAGGTAATATTCTCATAAATCTGCCCAGTTATTTAAACTTGGGAAGCATATATAAGGAGTACAAGACTTGTAGCTGCACATTTAAGCAGACGTCACCACTGTCTTTTTACTGAAGAAACACATTGTCTGGGGTTTAACCGCTGCATAATGATGTAGCTATGTAGTAAGTAGAATATTCATTCTCCTCCCTTTCTACATTAGTATTCAGCTTTACAATCCATAATGAAGTGATACATCTCAGGATGAAATTTTCATTCAGAATCGCACTGTTTCAGACCCCAAAGTCATACTTACAGGCCCCAAAAACTATATAGTTATTTCCCTTTGTAGTTCCAAAGCTGTGGAACTCTGTCATCCTTATAGTTCAGAAAATCCCTCTTAAACTGTATTTTGAGAAATTGTTTAAGATCATCTCTCTGTAAACTGAGGATGTATTTTTAATTTTATATAACTTCATCTATTAATTTTGTTTCCCCCTATTATTTCATTACTGTTAAACAAATGTTGCTCATTATGAACATGTGCATGATTTTTGAGTTCTTCCATTATAACTTTTACTCTGTATGGATGAATATGTGCTCTCTCCAAACATGCCATATATGTGAATTACTTCCAAAATGGGATTTACTTTGTATAACCTGGTCTGTGAGTACTTAATATTATTTACTACTCAGGAACTTTATACTTATTACTTGCCTGCACAACTTTCTTTGCACATATTCAGTAAATTTTCCTATCTGTCCACTGAAATGCCTCCATGTCATTGAAAAAACTTTACACTCTATATTACGTGATAGTCAAAACTGTATGTTATAATATCCTTTGGGAGTTTTTTTCCTTGTGCACTACCAAAAAAGGTGTTATGTTCATTTAGGAATTTCCCTATTGACAACAAACAAACAATGTAAACAAATAAAGAACAAAAGAAAGAATGATGCCTCTCTTACTGTGCAGCATTGTCTACAAATCTGCTTTAGCATACTTACCACGAACTCAGCCTTTTGGACAAAAGGAAACAAAAGACAAAAATTAGTTTTTATAGTGTGACCCAAAGAAGATTACTTTTAAAATACTCAAAGGACTTTGCAACTGTTTCATTTCTGCACATGTCTTTAGTGTCTGATCTTGCTTTTGTGGCAGTTGTACAACAGCTTCATTGGAAGAGTTTCAGCAGTCACCCTTTGCAGATCTGGAGCATCACAGTTTTTCCAGTCTCAAGTTTCTTGTGAAAGGAAAAAAATGGTAGCTCTGGAAGGATTTGTTGGGGATTAGAATTTGTATTATACTGCTGAAGATTAGTATTTCTTGTGAAAAGACTGATTGCAGCCCCTCTATCTGTTCTTTATCCTGGGTCTTCAGTTTCAAAGTATTGTGTTGTACAAATGTCTTTATTATTCTGACCAGTTAACTACGCAGGATCTCAGCTCAGCTGCTGTATCTACTACTACAGTTTTAGGTTGCAGACTTTCCCATGGCTTTTTTAATCTTAATTTGGCTCCAGTCTGTAAATCTGGTATTCTTTAGCAGTTTTACTTATAGTAGCATTGGTGCTGCGGTAGCATTGTCGCCTCACAGTAAGCCGTTGTCCTAGTCGATTCTCAGCTAATGCGTCTTCTGTGTGGAGACATGTGTGAATGGGCATACCTTCGTTGAAGGTTGTACGTCAGGGCTGGCAACTCGGTACGTAAAAATATATGGCCAATCATTAGCGGACCGGAGTTCCGCTGTGACGACCCTTAACCGGGAAAAGCCGAAAGATACAACAACAACTCATAGTAGCATTTCTGTATATGCTAATTTCTTTCTTGAATTTCTTTTACATTATGTTTCTTCTCAGGCATTACCAGCGCAGTTGAACCAGGTAATCTGCTTTTCAACCTTTTGCATGCCTGAGCTATGAGGGATTGATTTCCTGCAGTGGAGTGCAGTATTCCAATATTCTAGAATTTTGAGATGGCAATCATTATAGCTTTTGCTACCTCACTTTCTCATTTGATTCTTCGCTGGATAGTTCTCTACACTTGCCCATTAGAATAAGGACAGAGTGGACTGGATGTCATATGTCTGAATTCCTATACATGCAAAAATATTCTGAATTCTTTACTTGTATATTGAGAGCCATCACCAGATATAAGAGTATCAACTAACCTCTCTGAAGAATGTATAATACTGACTAATGCAGTACCATACTTGCATTTGTTATATCTAGCCATTTGATTATATCAGAGATCATGGAATAGCAATCCACACAAATGGGATACATGGTTTCTTTGAAATGAAATAGCTGGGAACACAATCTGCCCCACAGGCAATCTGAAAATGTGTATGCTAGCATCTCCTGTTTAGGATTGCTTTCATGGTATGTAATGCAAATAGCACTACTTTTTACTTCATGTTCTGGATTAGTTGACATTCTTAGCCAAATATAATACATGTTGCCCTTTGTATTCACTTTATTATTCCTAGAAGTGAATCATGAATCTGGTCAAGCATTTATTTTCTCAGCTGATTAGGAGCTGATTAGGAGCTATTATTTTGGCAGCTTTAAACACTAAACACTGGACACAACAACATTTTTCCTTAAAAAGGAAATAAGAATACATTTATTTCCCTAATGATGATTTTGCTTAGGCCAGCCTCTCAATATAAAATCTTTCAATAATTGTGATGTTAAGTCAGAGTCAGTAGACTGCTAAAATTCTGCCATTGGTAACTGCAGTACTACTCAAAGGAGGTCTTTTTTTTTTCTTTTAGCATTTCATAGCTCTGCATGTATCTCATCTAAATATGCTTTACTCCACATATCTGCTTTGACTAGTTCTTTGTCTGGCTTATATATAACTTTCAGTTCATACTTCTGAAGATCAAGCAACATCCTCTGCAATTTCAAATGTGTCTGATATCAAGACTTTTTGAATATCGTTTGCAATGTTTGTGGTTTGTTTTCACTTAAACTTCTTTACCATAGGTATATTCTAAGTTACTCATACCCGCACACTGTTACTAACAGTTCATTTTATTATATGAGCATACCTTTTTTGTGCTTCTGTAAATGTCCTTGAACTATAGTCAGCTGGTCATTTTTTTGTTGCATTATAGCCCTTGTGCCGTTCTGACTGGCATCCACTTGCAAGACAACTAGCTTACTTTCATAATAGTATTTTAATATTGGAGCATTTGTAACTATTTTCTTGAGTATGTTCTGATTTCTCTCATTTAAGTTTCAGACCCTCTGACATTGTAGTATTACCTACTTATTTCAGACTTGTCACTTTCATTTTATATTTGCTATTATTTAGCTTGAGATTAAGCTGTCTTACTGAGTAATTGCATCTGTCTCTTGTCATGCTATTCTTGTATCTGATTCCATGCTAAACAATCATCAGTTATGCCCACAACACTTTCAAAACCTTCAATTTCCTTAGGCAATTGTCCTTTGGAACACCCCTGGTGCTCATAAAGTATGAAACAAAAATCTAAGGAATCTGAATCGCTAACTTCTAAATATGTATCTTAAAGTCACCTCCACGTCCTGACTTTCAATTTGGTGACACTGCATCTGCTGCCTTCCTGGCATGGCGATGCCCATCAGTTGCATTGCAAGACTCCCTGAGTTCATTAAAGAGAAGACCCCTTTATTTAACATTTAACTTGATGGTTTGCCTGATCTCTGGTATTCATGGGTAGCTTTAGGGTTATTACTATGACAAGCACTGACTACCTTATGGCCACACCTCCTTGCTCCTACATCAACTAGTGAGGTCTTTAAAAGAATCCACTCATACTCTACATTTCTAGCTTCCTTCAGGTAAACAGAAGCACTTCTGGAGGTAGGACATGAAATCTTCCTTCACAGATGCATTATCTAGGCATTCACAGGACACCTTCACTATGCATTTGGGTTTCCTAAGTTTGTCGAGCTACTCTCCAGGATTTCTATCCAGCTCACTAACTACTAGGGATTAGATGACAGCTCACTTGTTAAGTACAATCCTTGACTAGACAAAAGTTCAAAATAATTCACCACTTGAGTTCAGATCAGATCATTTCTTGCAATCATGCCACTCTAGGCGTCTCCATCATTCCTGTGTGACCTCTGAATCTTCACAGCAGAACAGCTTAATTAGTAGGTGGCAGGCTACCAAGCACTGCTGTCATCATACCTCTCAATTGTCCAGAACTTTGCCTCATATGTTTGGTCTGTTCATCATAAAATTTGTGATTTCCTGGCAAATCATTGTGGATTGAAGTCACTAAGCAATGGCAGACATTTCAGTTTCAGACTTTTTATCTTTTGGAAAATACATATTAATGCAAAGCCTGTTATTCTAGTAACTTTCTAATTTTATAAGAAGAGTTTTTAAACCCTGTCCCTATTTTCAGCCCTTTGTCTCCCCATTGTTTTCAGTTTTGACCAGATTTCTTGCACTGAGGGGATGAGAGGTATAGTAAAAACACTGAATACTCTGAAGAGTTCTACGGTAATATGCACAAATAAGAGAGGTTTCCCTTCTGCATCTTACAGTTGCATTTTGGTGCTCACTCTTGTAATGGCACAAACATCAACTTAAAGCATCTGCCTATGTGCATTTTTGTGAGTATTTCCACATAGCACATGTCCTTAGCATCATTTCAAGTCTAGAAGAGACAGATAGCATTGTGGCACAGAGGAACGAAGACCTCATTGCAATCCAAGCAACCTGGACTGGCTAGTGACTTCAAGCTGTTATAGGAATCAGCAGGGGAGAGTGAGAGTGAGAAGCCATTGCTGACTTGCCTACTCTGTGAGGAGGGAGGTAGTCCACTCTGCTGCGTTGCTGATACTGAATTGAGGATGTACCTAGGGGCATGTGATTTATACTGGTCAGCTGTATTCATGAATTTCTCAGATCTTCATATTGTGATGAGATGTAGTGAATGGTGCCCTGTTATTATATTTTGAATTAAGGAAGAATACAGCTTGGTTAAGCACTTTTCATCAACATTAAGTTCTAGTCTCATGTTAGAGTATAAACAGTGATCACCAAATAACAGCAATGGGAAGTTAAAACAGCTTTAAATGCTGTAGCATGCTTCCTTCTGCCACACTATTTGTGTGTGGCAGGCCAAAGAGAATTACAGCTTTTAAAACTGTTACAGAATCAGTAACATTTTGCTTCTGGCTGTTGTTTGTGAGGCAGCATTAAACATGATACAGTTTAACAGATGTAAAACACCTTACTGTCCCACAGTTTCCTTTTTCTGTGTTGCAGTACTTTCAAGCAGCTCTGACTGTGTTACAACTTTCAAAGCTGAAAAACACTTGTCCCACCTAATTTTTTTCTTTCTCTCTGTAATTGATAGTACATGAAGCATATAAAGCCCCATGTACTACAAAGAAGTATGATCCCCTTTTTCCAAATCATAATCGAGTAGTCATAAGTTCTTGAAATGGATGTCAAGATTCACCTATTGATCTTCTCTTCGATCCACTTTCAAATGAAATTTCTTGCCATCCATTTCTCAAATGTATAACAACTGGTTATGAACAGAGACCCGATGATATTTCTCTACATAAGTATTTATTTTTTTTAAAAAATCCAGACCATGGGTGAGGCCATCCCCCAACCAAGACATCTGGTTCCAGAATCATTGTTGTATGTAGAAGTAAAACTAACTACCTCTAGCTGGTAAATTTCAATGTTCTGCACACTCTGGCTACTTCCACAGCAGTGTGGTGACATTGTAAGAGCCAAGAAACAGTTTACATTGCTAAGTCATACACTCTCCTGTCTAGTCTGATCCTGCCTGTCACTTGACTTGCATTGCACCAAACTCTAAACTTTCATCTTTGGTGAGCCCACATGGTTGTACTGTGCAGCTTTTTCTGGGATGAGTCCTTCAGGTCTACACCCAGCAAGAAGAAACTCATAGGCAAACACCACTGCCAGAGGAAGGGTGGGTCTCAGTATCTGTATTCTAGATGAGGTTCTCAGATTCTTTAAATGAACCAGCATAGGTGACATTCTAGATTGATATTTGTCTGGCTTGTCATCTCAGACCAGTTTACCAAAGGTAACCATATCAAGAGGAAAAACCTTCCGGGAACACAGCCCTACAGACCATAGGTGCATATAACCATTTCTAGCATAATAAGTTCAGGATCATAGGAGGAATGGAATATAATAATAATAGCCTAAACACTGATATTTGATACCAGATTGGTAGGGATGCAGCATAGTTTAATATACAGAGGCTGTAGAAGAGATGCAGTTCCAGAAATAAAATTAAGAATCTCAGAAGCACAGATGCATACATAATGTTAAGCAGGGCAAAAAAATGATGTGGCGCCAGGTGTAGATTGCATTTCAAATGATTGCAGGTTAGTTGATAAGTTTAAGTACGTGTACAAAGGGGATGAAAATCTTGGAAGTAATTTGATAATTTGAGTTCTCAGAGAAAAATACAAAAAAACAGACAAATGAACTGTGATACCTGTGATGTTTTTAGAGTTGTTTACCCTGACATACAAAAACATTTTTACGTGAGCAGGAATATAAAATATCGCTTATATGATGTACAATATTGCTTATATGATATACAAAGCCAAAGTGTTCAGCACCATACTTTATGCAGGCATTGTAAGCAAGCTAAAAACCTTA
The DNA here is from genome assembly GCF_019279795.1 of Protopterus annectens. Classification (NCBI taxonomy): domain Eukaryota; kingdom Metazoa; phylum Chordata; order Ceratodontiformes; family Protopteridae; genus Protopterus; species Protopterus annectens. The sequence goes on along the minus strand of NC_056739.1, from coordinate 1,263,288,764 downwards.
AACATACTTATGTGGTAAAATGGATAGTAATATGACCAAAAGAGAGAACCCACATAGTTTGAATGGCAGGAGCCTCTTCTTATTATGCTAAAGTAACCAGTTGTGCCCCCAGGGCTCTGTATTGGGTCACCTCCTTTTTGGCATTTATTTTTCTGATCTCCAAACTGAAATCTCTGATTAGCCAGATTTGCAGACAACTGCAAACTGAGTAGAATTACTAACTGTGCCCCCCCCCCATGATATCTGTAACCTTCAGAAAGAACTTAGCCTTGTATTACCTGGTGTAGTGATAATGGACACAGATTAAATGTCAAAAAAAGTTTATTATTGTTTCATTTGGCAAACAGCCCTCACCCTCAATGTAATATATAGACAATATTCCACCACTTAATTTAAAGGTAGACAAGGACCTAGGTGCCTGGGCTGACAGTTCTCCTTCCTTTGATAAGCATTTGGCAACTGTAGTCAGAAAATCTTTATACATAACACAGCAAATGGCCAAGAATTTAAGGATGTTATTGCCCCCTTCTATTCTTCACTGATTAGACATATTTATAGAGTACAATGCCTCTTCAGGACATACCTCATTCTATATATCATAAACCTGAGGTTACCACCTAAACAATCTCAGGTCTAAAGACCCTGCACTGTTATTTCATTTTCATATCGACTCCTTAGGGTAGATCTGCGCCAAACCTACCTATGGCATTAGACACCTAGTGGCCTTTAATCTCCTATGTTTCAGTAAGTCTAACAGCTCATCAAATACTAGAACAAGCAGCCTACATGTCTAGCACCAGATAAACAGAATGTGAAGAAGATACAGATTCATCAGTGAACACCTCCCCTTCTCTGGAATACACTGCCCCCTGCAGGTTAAACCGAGTAATACATTATCATCATCATTCAAACAAGACTTGTATGGCTGAATGAATTTACCTCAAGATTGATCGTCCTTTCCCTCCTTGAGAAAGAGGGTACAGCCTGAGGTTTTGTTTTGGTAAGGTATCAATGGTTGTGAGACTAAACAGCCTTGTGACTGTTATGAAAAAAATCTCTGTTGTGAATATGAGGACAGTAGCCAAGAAACTAATTTTTAAGCAAGCAGCCTGAGTATTAACTTAGCCTTTATTTTATGAAAAGACAATGTATTCTTTTTGGAGGGAACGCTAGCACTCTTATTCGGAGGCAAACATGATGATCTCTGGATATTATTCTGTATGATTTCCAAAAGCGCAAAGGAGAAACTCAAGGAGAAAGTAAATAAGGAAAGATAAAAGATGCAAATCAATGGTTACTGTGGTATGTCAGTCACTGTAATGTCAATGGCTAATAGTGTTTAAATAGGGTACATTTATTTAATTAAACTTTGTTTACCAGGTTAGTCCCACAAGAAGTGGCATCTTTTCAGGAGAGACCTGAAGTGGTATTTTATATAACTAAAATAAATTTGGCCAGGGCATTGTGAACTTCCCTTACTCTTTTTCATAGGCACCATGGGATGATCTTTTATATCCACTTGAGATACCATCAACTCAAGCAGATGGGATCTTGGTTTAACATCTCATCTAAGGGATGGTACAATCATGTGTGCATCCCCCTCTAATGCTGTATTATATTGCAGTGTCAGCAATCCAGTCACCTAGAGTGGGAATAGAACCCACAGCCCTATGGTCTTCCAGCACCAAAGGTGAGTGTGCCCCCTGTTGAGACACTGACACATGATGAATAATAATTCACTGTTCAAACACAGAGGAGTCAGTGAGGGCCACCTGTGGAAGCACAGGTGGGTTTCAAGGAATAAGCCACAACTATGGGGCTGACAACTAAAATTTAAAGGCAGATTTTTCAAGAAAGTGTTGGCTTTAAATACATTATTTTGTAAGACACTTGGGATAGCAAGGTGTTATTGCTCAAAATCTGTGGAAAAGAAGGGACCGTTATGGTGCAGCATAGTACTTTGCTTGCTGTTGGTGTTATACTCCTTAATTCATGCACTAAGTTTAGGAAACAAAAAATGAATTTTAGTTTGTCCAGCAAATAAAATCTCTTGGCTAATTTATTGAAAAGAATGTAACAAATGAAAGATTAAAAATGGGAAAAAAAATAACATTCTTATTTATGATTGAATTTTATGGACATAATTGCCACAATGGCTTCCTTTTGTTAAATAATAGTTTAGTGTGTTTATAATGACATATTGAATCAGTGTATTGGTACTAATGATGGGGAAGGTGCAAGGGAGAATCGCATTATATTTGTGAAGCAGGCTTTTAAAATGCAGGATAGTCATTTTTCCTGTATTGGTTGTCTTTGGGCTCCCTCTGGTGGCACTTTTGCTCCTTTTTGTTTTGCAACAAGCGATAGAGAGAAAGAGAGAGGGAGAGACAGAAAGGAGATAGAATAACATGATGAGACAAATGAAATAATAAATATCAAAGCGGAACATAGATTTACCAAATCCTTTGCACAGATGTAGAATAACATGATGAGACAAATGAAATAATTAATATCAAAATGGAACATAGATTTACCAAATCCTTTGCACAGATTTGTCAGTATACATCATTTGCAGGGGAATGCAAAACAAATTAAATTCATCTCCGAAATAATTTAGATGGAATTTGGCTCTTTAAACGATTTTGTTATGCAAGAGAATAGAGTTGTACAGAAAGCCATTTTAGGTATATATTACCAAATATGTTTCTATGCACTCTCTAAAGAGATACATGCAATAACAAATGGGTTTTTGTGTCCTATTACAGCTATCATCAACCAGCTGTTTATTGGGTTCACATCCATTTCCTCTGGTATTATTTGAGCATGTAGCTATGACAAGTACATTCCTGTGCTTTGTCTCTGTGAAAGAGTAGAGCTTATGAAAGGTGTTGAACAGACAGCATTGGATCATAAAGATCTTTGCTATGAAAATAAAAAACAAAGTAGGATGAAAATGTTCTGTGCAAACCTTTATATTTTATGTCATCACCATAAAACCTGCCACTTCAGGGCAACTGCACAAAAAAAGGTCTAAACGCAATGCTTTTTTTTCTTGCCGTATGATGTGAAAATGCCAGAAAAGTATAATTTATCAGTACATGCTGTCACTTAGAACTACACTGAACTTTCCAGCTCTTCAACCTGGTAAATTACCCAAGCCCTCCTTTCCTATGCCACTTTATAACTGAAAGGACAGCCCAATGGCATTCAGGTATGGTCTGTGTGGCTGTACTTGGAAATGCTCAACAGCAAATCCCCATGCATCAGAAATACTGAAAATGAATGTCCAAAATACAAAAGGGTGAAAAAGTAAAGTGTAAGTGTTTTTGCAGGCTGCAAGCCCCCCCCCCCCCCCCGTGCACTGCCTTATGTGGTGGTGATCTACTCCCCACCCCAAAGTAATATATACCAACTTAACTCCATGGCTGAGCCAAGTTGAAGAAGGGAACAATCTGTCAAAAGAAAGAAATCACTGCTGGTGAGCATACAGAAATCACACTAGCAATGACTTCTTATGGGAAGCAGCAATCATTGTTGTATTCCTCAATATCTTGTGCTTTGGGGAATTTTATCTTGGCTACCTGTAGATATGCCATCTATATCCTTCACCTCCATTATGAAAGACTCCTTCATCACCTTAAACTAACTCATGTCAACTTATACCATGTTATGCAGCAGTCTGAGATTGCTTTGCTCTCTACTACATACTAAGCATGCACCTGTTTCAAAAACAAAAAGTATCTGTCCTCCACACCAACAGGGTGTGGCATAACCTATCAGGCTGGATTTGCTGGAAGATAAAGGTTTAGTTATAGCACAGAGATCAACTTTGAAATCTGTACAGAATCATGCTCGCCAAGCTAGTGAAGGCTTAAGCAACTGGAACACTTCCTTGACTCATTCAAAGAGCCTCCAATGCTAGTAAGCCTTCTTCAGAAATCCCAAGCTCCAAGGTGGAGAGAGAGAGCAGGAGTTGATTAAGGTTATGAAATATGAAGGATTAAGCCAGCTGGACCAGGACTGGTCCAGATTAGTAAGGCAATAATTCTGGACATGTTCTTGACCTGTATAGAGCATGTTCTAGATGTTCCTGTTAAGTCGCTGTTAGCTAGCAGTGATAATACTACTGTGTGGTTCAGATTGGTGGTAGAAGATACCAATACAAAGACATAGATTGTGGTGTGGGATTTTAGACAACGCAGTCCTTCTGTGCTAGGGAGTGTGTCAAGGATGGGTTAGGAGACTAAGAGTAAATTTAGGGAGTAAACATGCTTTGGAGTGGGTCAATGATGGAATATGCAAAGGTATGGACAAGCTTGAGAGTAAAAGGCTAAAAGGCAAAAACAGAAGAAGGCCAGTGTGGTTACATAGAAATGTGTGACTCATAATTTGGGAAAAAGATTGGGCCTTTAAGAGGTAGCAAGGAGGAGGTAGGGAGGTAGGGGTGGCACAGTACATGAAAGCCAGTAAAAAGACAGCAAAGGTAGTAAGGGAAACCTACCCTATTGGCATTGTTGGCATAGAGAGATAAGGCCCTGACCATGACCTACATGACCCTTGGTTCTAGTAGCAGCCTGACTGCAGTAAAAGCTGCTGACAGGAAACTAAGGAGTGAAAGGGCAATGCTTGCTTGTCTTTGGCAGTAAGAGAGAGAGGTACACACGTCTGGGCTGCACTTTCCATGTTAAACTCCCTGGTGGAGACCAGAGACCACACAGGAAATTGTTTCAAGGGAGGAGAGACTACTAAGGGGTTTGTCCCTTAAGAACCTTAGTAGGAATGGATAAGGCATAAATACAAACCCCCTGATTCCTCAAGAATGTCTGATGGCATCACCTTCACCGCTTGTTCCTAAGATGAATAATTGGGCCAGTGCTGCTGTATTCCAGAGGAGAAATGTAACAACTAGGTGGGAAGATGGAGGCTTGATGACCACTGGGGAACTGGGGACAAGATAATAAAGGTAGTGAGAGCAGCAAAGAAAAATTCTGAAAGGGACTCAGCAGCAATGATTAAGAAAATAAACACTTTTTTTAGATACACAGAGGAAAGAAGGATGGATGGAACAGAGCTAGTCAGGATTAGCAAAAAATGGAGGGAGATTACATAAACCATGGAAAAACAGAGGTATAAATGAATACTTTCTTCACAAATGAAATCAATGGGAGGATGATTTATTGGGTGGAGGAGGGGGTAGAATGGGAAGAAGGGAGTACAAAAACCAGGAGAGGGACTGAGGAGGTAGAGATGGAACTGGCTGTCTTTAGGAAGATAAGGCACAGACACGCAGGAAGTGACATGAGCATAAATAAATGTTCATAGAAGGTTACAGATGAATGGAGATAATGTGGAAATTTGTCATCATTTATTTGTTATGGTCTTCAAATGAAATCACTGATGGACCATAACAATAACATAAAAAGCACACGTGTGAGCTGCTGTTTACATCATCATTCATTTAATTTCAGTAGTCAGTAAAATATGTTTTCTTTTCCAGAAGTAAACGGTATCTGTGGTATTCATAAGAGGAGAACATGTTTATAGAAGAAAGATGAATGGAAGAAATTAATTGAGATACTAGAAAAAAATTAAGCTGTAGTAAATGAAAGAAGAGAGTATTAAAGTTAATACCTTTCTCAGGTACTACTTTTTTTGTGGAGGTGGACAGCTTTTCCTGCACGGCTTTAAATTTCTTTACATATCCAGTCTTACAGATATCATTTTATCCTCTGGTAGGCCTTCATATGCCTCTTCAGATAAATTTCTAGTAATTACTTGTCTATGTTGAGTCTTTCTTGTAGTATTCTAATGGACTCAGTCTGCCTCTGGATCATGCCTCCCATTGTCTGCTGACTGTCTTCATGGAACCTCAGAACTCTCTTTACAGTACAGGGAATATGAAGCTTGACAGTGGTATTGCATGTTCTTGCCTGTGAGCAGTCACATGTTGAATAGCAACTTAAAAAGGCAGCCAAAGGGTACAGTAAGGAGAATAGCTATACCTTAAGGTTAGAGAGTATGCCATTAAAATATTTCAGGAAAAGTTGATCTTTTTCATGGAGAAGGTAACATGACTCATGATGTTAAGCCAGAAAAATGGACTACAGCATTACTAAATAGTAATTCTTGAAGTACACTAAAGAAAGAAAGGAAGGAAAGAAGATAAGAGGACTACTAGTGATTGACAAATGCTCCTCCTTTAAACATACCTCTTTGTTGTGTGAGCATCATAAAGTAAAACGCACAAAGAGCATAGCAGCACAAAATTGAGTTATTCATACTACTAAAAATGAAGTGAGGACAAGGTCAATAAAAATGAAAAGTGATCAATGATTGATCAAATAAATTAATTGTATTTATATATATGTTATTTACACATACACACAGATATTTTATATATATATATATATATATATATATATATATATATATATATATATAAATGAGTCTACTACAACTGTTCATATACTAGTAGCTTGCAACACACTCGCTCATTGCCACTTGCTCGAAAAGGGAAGTGCTCTAACTCCCACTAGCTCAGTCTTACTTAACTATATAGCCTTCCCAACACCTGACCCTATTAAACTTTATAGCTCTATCAGAGCCATAACTCTAAACTTAAAATTCCCACCTAATTCCATGGACTGTAGCCCTAAAATCTCTGATCACTTGCTAAACCTAAAACTCCAATCTCCATCTCTAACCCTTAATTCCCTGATTACTCCCTAAACCTAAAACTCTAATCCCACTCCCTACATCTAAATGTCACGATTCCTTATTGTATTTATATGACCAAGAGGAACTTGATAAGAATAGAAAATTATGGTGACTTTTTGGTAAATAAATATATTACCACTACTATTTCTAACACTAAAGCTGTAGTATATTTAGTATGCTGCAAAAAATGTATCTTGTTTTACATTGGTGAAACTGAATGTTTTTTGAGAGAAAGGTTGTCGTCATATCAGTAATAGCAAGAAAGGGAATTTGAATAATGCCCTTGCAAAACATATTGTTTCTTATGAACCCTTCCCTTGTTTTTATGTGTTAGAAAAAATTATGGTTAATCCCATAGGTGGTCCTTGGAAAGAACAGCTTGAGGTATGGGAATTACATTGGCAGATAACAATACAAGCCAAGATTCCACTGGATTAAATGAAAATACATCTATAAATAGTGTATTAAGGTATAGGGCATGTTAACTTTACTTCATTTTTTTGAAATATATCTTGTATCTCTAAATTTTATAGTCTGCATTTAATATGCATATTAATTATTTTAGAATTTTACTAATGCTATTAGCTACTATATAAGGCTAAATACAAGGTTAATTTTATTTATTTATTTTATTTTATTTATTGGCATTTGTTTACCAGGAAATTCTGACTGCGTAATAAATATCCATATTCAGCAGAGGCCCAGGGAGAAAAGTTCCAGAGAGTTAAATAACATCAAATAAAACACTAGTAACAAATGTAATTTAAAAAGCATATATGCATACACTTTGGTAGTGGAATACATAGGGTACAATAAAAAATGAGGAAACAGAGATGTAGAAATAAAATAGATGATTCAATATGATAATCAGCATATAGAAATGTATTAGAAGTATAATCTACTATGCTAGGAAATAAAAACAAAAAGATAAAATTCCACCCTAAGAGTGCGGAGAAGGCAGGTGTTGAAAGGTACAGATAGACAGTATGATGAGAGGTTGGGTTAGTAAGAATGTAAAGTATTTGTTAATATAGATCGCACAGGTGAGGTGGATGGGCATAGCCATGAGTTCATGAGAAAGACTTTGAGAGACAATTTAAATACATGGATGCTCGATATAATTATAATTACATTTGGAATAGAGTTCCATAATTTAGATATGAAGTGTAAGTATAAACTTGTTTTATAGATTTCGAGCAGCTTTGCAATTTGGGGCAAAATGATGATGTACTGAGGCGATAGAAGGGTAGGCAGAGGGGTTATATAGTATTTTACAGGTTAGAAGGTGTTGCATATGGGCCAGTTAATGTGGGAGTTCTAAGCAGTTGACAGTACATAATGCAGAACTATGATGATCTCTATGTGGCAGGCTAGATGAAAAAATGTAGCTATCTTTTTATAACATTGCTCGAGTTGTGATTTAAGAGAGATCTGGATGTTAGTCAAAATAGGTGAGCCATAGAAAAGAGAGGGTAAAAGATGCTTGTTAGCTAGGGTGATTCTTCTAGAAGGAGTAAGGAATATTTTTCTATACAGTACACCTAGCTTTTGATGAGCTATTTAATACAGTTTTTTATGTGATGATCAAACTTTAAGTTGTTATCTATGGTGACTCCAAGCAATTTAGTATGGGTAACTACTTCAATAGCTGTATTGTTTAAGGGAGTAATGTGGAAGTTACTTTTAGCATTGGCATGGGACTTTGGGAAGATAGCACTAATTTAATCTTTTTTGATGTAGCCACAGTTCGACTGAGGTGAAGACATACTGTGTCATGGATTGTAGTTGTAGTGGGCTGTCAGATGAGTAGATGACAGTTGAGTCATCTGCATACTAAGGCAAGCTTGCTGAGAGGAGGCATGTAGGTTATTAGTGAAAATGTTAAAGGGCAGTGGACCAAGAGCAGAGCCTTGAGAAATGTCTACTTTAACTAGGAGAAAAGGAGAGAAAGAAGAGACCCATTTGACAGATTGGTATCATTTAGATAGGTGGTTAGAGAACCATAAAATAATTGGTTTGGAAAGGCCCAGAGAGGACATTCAAGTAAGAAGTTTCTCATGTGACACTGTGTCAATTGCTTTTAAGAGATCTAGAAAAACAAAGGAGATAAACTTTCTTTGGCCTCTAACCTTATTAATGGTGTCAGAGAAGTTTAGAAAGGCTGCAGTGGTACTATGGCCTGGTTAGAAACAGTGTTGTGCTGGCATCTGAGATCATTTTACAAGAGGTACTGAAAGAGTTGCTTATGAATACACTTTTCCAGGATCTTAGAAAGAGGGGAAAAGATGGCAATTTGCCTAAAGTTAGAAATTTCGGAGGATTTACCTCCTTAATTGGGGAGGGGTAATGAAGAATATGCTTGCAGAGGGCAGGGACATAGGAGTCTTGAATAGATCTATTAATGAGAATTGAGACAGGTTATGCTATAAAGTCTTCAGTGAGTTTAAGATACTCCATTGAGAGATCATCAGCAGAAGAAGAACAGGGTTTGAGTTTCTTTTGTAACTGTTTAACTTATGATGTGAGGACAGTTTTGAGACTGAAGGCATGGATGTCACGACTAGTAGAGTTTTGAGGTAAATGAAATGGTTGGAGAGAGATGGAGGTAAGGCAGGCTATGATGTCAATGAAGAAAGTATTACATTTGGTAGCTGTTTCTGAGGGGTAAGTCTGGATAAGGGTTGGTGAGGAAGGAAAGCCAGACTGAAAATTTTTTATGATTATCTTGTGGGTCAGAGTAATTATTTCTATTTTTTTCTTTGCTGAGATAAACTTGCTTCTTGGTGAGGTTTCTCAACTCCTTGTATAGATGTAAGGTTTGAGGGGGGTTCTTTTGTGCCATTGTTTCTATGCTTTGTCACATTTATGCATGTAAATTCTTGTAGAATGAGGCAGACAGTGGGATTGAATATTTTTTACTCTTTTATTTCTAGTAGGGGCAAGGGTAGTTAAAGTATTCATGAATATATTGTAGAATGTATTAACAACTTTGTCAAGGAATAGGGTTTTGAGTGGAGACTAGTTGACTGATTTTAGTAGATTACTGAGTGTACCAGGATGAAACTTTGAAAGATTGTAGGAAATACTGTACTGATGTTTTTTTAGCTGGTGGGTGATTCCTCTATTGATGAATATAGGATGATGGTCACTAAGGGAATAACGTATTACCCTAGAGATAGCATACTTGCTGGTGTCAGAAACATCTATCCAATCAAGGACAGAATTTTTAGGATTCACTTTGTTGAGATGAGTATGGAAGAAATCAGCTGTTTGAGCCCATACAAGTTAAGACTAGTAGTTTGGGTGTTTGATATCACAGATAACCAGTTAATGTCTCCTAAGATAATGGTTTCAGTAGTAATATTTGTAGTGATCCAGCAAAAACTGTATTCTAATAAGCTAATATTATTACCTGGGGATATGTGTAGGGCAACTATACAAAGCATCTTATGTTTATTAACAATGAGAAGAGAGATACATTTTCTGCATTTGGAAGGCTGGTATGTTAGTTTTAAGGGGTGAGAAACTTAGAAAGTTTTTATATACAATTGCAACACCTCCCCTTTTTGTGAAGTCTGCCACATCGAATTATATTGTAGCTTGGGGACAGAATTTCAGAATCTTTTAAATGGGGTTTTAACCATGTTTCAGTAATGACAGTAATATCTGGTAAGCATTGAAGAAACCAAGCTTGTTGGTCTGTAACTTTATTTTGAGTACTCTGAATGTTAATGGAAGTAAGGAAAAGTTTTCTGGGTATTGTATAGGAATTACGGGCAGAGGAAGGTGGAATGTATGAGGTGGAGAGGACGGAATTGAGATGAATGTCACCACAAAGAGTAATTTTAAAAAAGAGAGGATTAAGTTTTTTTTTATAACGTATATGATTTTTTTTTCCAGGTTATGTCAAAGTGAAATTAATGCTTAGATGTTTTGTATTTGAAAAGGTGAATAGATTGGAGATTAAATAAATTTGAGGAAATAGATATAACGGAGGGCTTAAAATGTGTATAGATAGGGTGGCTTGTAGTGTGTGAGTGTGAATAAAGTGTCAGAGTGCCATAGTAGATAGTAAGGTGACATAAAATTAATAGTAGAGACCTGAAGATGCAAAAGGACAACATGGTAGATAGAGTGGACTATGGAATGGTTAAGTGGAGATTATAGTTGAAAGAAAGGGAAAATATGTTAAAGGAGAAGAGAGAAAAATGACTGGGAAAATAGATGAGAGTATAAATGACTTGCTGGAGATCCCAGGTTGGGCAGTCCCTTATTATAGAGATGGAGAAAGGTTAAGATTTTAATAAAGTATTGTCAGTTAGAGAAATGTAGAATATACCATAGTGTGGCAGGGTGAAACTGTGAATTAAAGGAAGTATTAGGAAAATGATTAAGTGGATGATGTGTATAATAACAAGGTTTGTGGGTAATATGTTTTCTGTCAATATTATGAAAGGAAGGGTAATACTGAAGAAGGACTTGCTGAGGAGCTCGAAGCAAATATTGTACAATGGGAAAAGAAGAATAAAAGTAAGTGAGGAAGTAGAGAAAATAAGTGTGGAGGGAAGGTGACATAAGATCGTGAATACTTTGGGTGAATGCTGTTGGATAATGAGGTAGTAGCAGGTATTGGCAAGGCTAGTAAGAAGAGGAGGGGATAGAAATGAGGAGCATAAATTTAGATAAGGAGGGAGCGGGTGGGAAATGGGGGTATGGTAGGGAAGTGCAATGAAGGTGAGCATAGCAAGGGTGAACAGAGTGGGTTATAACCCCCCCCCACAGAAGGTGGTATTAGCCCAAGAAAAACAATCAGTGACAATGGAGGTATGTAAAGGTTTGAACAGCAATATGAGTGGTTTTCCTAAAATAATGCGAGTAACTCAAGAGGATAAAGTAGCAGAGAAAGTTTAAAAAAGTTGCTCATATATAAAAGCTAACTTTTTTATATACTTTTATGAATTTTCAGGACAGTATGTTAGCTATTTTTAATGTATAGCTTTAGGAAAACATTTTTTTTATTTTTGTTGAAATAATTGGATTGGGCTGTTAGGGTCACATGATTGCACATATTTAAATATGAGTATTTGTTACAGTTGGATAAGTTCAGAATAAGTCTTATTACTATTAATGAATGTGCTTAACTGTTTACTATTAAAGCATCTTGAATTTGCATGCAGCAGTAAGTGTAGGTCTTTACTATCTCTCTCTCTCTCTATATATATATATGTATATATATATATATATATATATATATATATATATATATATATATACAGACAGAGAGAGCACGCAAGAGAGAGAGAGAGAGGTTCCATGAACTTTGTTGGACAGTACTTTGGTTGACATCTGTTTACTCAACCACATTTGAGCTAGTAAACAGATGATCGACAGGTGTGAGAGATCAACAGTCCCTGGGTAGGGGAATATACCCTTTTTCCCTGGGATTGTGCATTCTTAGAGTTAGAATATATAATTAACAGGGAGTGTGGGGGTGCAGGGTGGCTTGCATACAGTGATATATATTGTGATGATGTAAGGTATTGCCAGCCATGCCAGGAGAAGTAGGGCAGTGGATGTGTAACATATGACAGTACAGTTAGCTGGAATTTTGTAAAGAATTCCATGTCATTTGTATATCAAACTGATTTGTACAGGTGCCTGGGTTTAAAATGCATTTGTAAAGTTGCTTGTGTTAAAAAATAAACACCAGAGGGTCCTGACTGTACTGCAACTGATTAAATGTATACATTGTAACAGAGGTTACTGGAAGAGAAGAGGTTAATCTTAGTCCTGCTAACTTTGAAAAATAGTAAGAAATGAAATTACTTAATCTAGGCCATAAAGATTGTATCTTACAGTTCTGACTACAGCCAGAGATGAAATGTCTGTGCCAGAGAATGGCTTATTAGCTTCTGTAGGAAGAGTGAAAGTGTTCTATTGTTTTATGACTTCCAGAAGCTGCAACAAATCTTAGCAATGCTCTGTGTGTGTATTATTGACATGTATGTGTGAAGATTCTTGTTCGCTTGCTAGAAGAGAGGGCAGCATGGGAAACAGAAGTCAGATGACCAGATGTATGTGATATCATTCTGTAATCCATCACTGAAATTATGTTTTTTAATACTAGATGAAACTGAAGTCTCAGAGCACTCTGTATTTGGAACCTGGCAAAGAAGGACCACTCACCTACTTCAGCTTGCCTTGCTCTAGTAAGTGAACCAGGGAATAGTAATTGTTTAGCTCAGTCAGGAAAATATAGTGAGATTGATTAAGTACTGTTTTTCTGTATCTGTGTGAATCTATTCATCTGTGTTATTTTATTATTTTCTGTGATTGAAACTCTGGTGTTTATTGCAAATCGATATTTAGTATTTTCATGCTCTTTTATTATTTATTATTAAAAATATTTAAACTTCTCATTGAGGTTGGTCCTTTAGAGAAAATTTTAACTTTTGAGAGTACTCATATGTATCTGGTGACTCTGTGGCCACTCCTGAAAGCCTTACTGCATTGGTCTAAACCCTACCATTTGTATTAATATTAATTTCACTCAGTGTAATTGGATACCCTTGTAAGAGCCCTAGAATAGCTGGCTTTGGAGTGTCTGGTGGCACATTATTGTCGGGCAGAAGGAGGTATAGCTAGTAAATATGTGCCAGCCTTTCCCAGTTGTGGCGTGTGTGTGTGTGTGTGTGTGTGTGTGTGTGTGTGTGTGTGTGTGTGTGTGTGTGAAAATAAAATCTCACAGTGTGTGTGTGTGTGTGTGTGTGTGTGTGTGTGTGTGTGTGTGTGTATGTGTGTCAGCTGTTTGGAGCAGGGACAATATACACTGGTGTCACAGCAAGGGTGCTGGAGGACTTGGCCTGGAAACTTGCCTGAGGACTCAATATTATAGCTGTGCCAGTGAGGAGTATTACTGGAGACTTGGAGGGGGACAGAGAGAGAAATCTATATCCCAGTCTGAGTATGTTTCCTGTGTGCTCTTAAGGGAAATTGTGCTTGATGCAGAGAGCTGCATCTGGAAATACTGTGTGTATCTATTTTTCTTCCAAATTAACGTTACTCTCCAGTGTCAGTGGTGAGGATTCAGGCTCCTTGATTACTGGCCCAGAGGGAGGATGTCACATATATGATGAACATAATACAGTTGTGTAAGTAAACATACTATAATGGTAGATGTTTGAATAATCATTGCTGCAATAGCTGCTACCTCCCTCCATCCCCCTTATTTTTTGGTGGGTTGTTTATGCCAGACTGTATTTTTTTTCCCAGCATTGTTCTTTCAGGGCTCAGCTTCCTTCCCTCTCTCTCTTATCAGGGAAGCTCTGAAAGGCTTGGTGCCCAAACTTGTCTTTTAGTCAGCTCAGCTCATGCTACCTGATAGTTTGGGTGCATGAAAAGTGCCCTGAAGCTTTCGAAGCTGACCAGCTGTTGTATCTTTGGCAGGATATAAGCCATATAGCTAAGGCTACTGCAGCAGTGATTATCTGAACATCAGCTGTTATTGTACACCAACTATGTTTCTGAATAGATGGGCACAATAAAGCTAATTCTTAGTAAGCAGACGCAAACCCAGAACACTATAGGCAGCAGTGCAGTCAGACTTGGTGATTCCTGGGCTCACAAGGACAATGATTCTCACAGTCATGGTATCAATGATTTTCAGTGAGCAGCAAGTAATTTGTACATTTGTAAAGGGAATAATTCACAAATTAATGCAGTACAGTTTGTTTAGCCTCCATTGCAAACAGTACACTGATGCAGGACTGCAAAGTGCAGAACAAAAACTTGACTTCATATGCTACATTTGATATTTAAAAACAATATGTTGATTCACTTACTGGACTTGATTACTTAATTCACCACTGTCTTGAATTACACTGAAAATGACTTAGCACTGTTAGTGCTTAATATATGGTAATGACAGGATGGTCAGATGACTTGACAAAAAAATTCAGTACCAGCTCAAATCTATTACGCATACTGTAACTGAATTCTTAAGTCAATATACTGATGTTCAGATCTAAAGGAGCAATTGTGCCAAACCAGGAAAGGGTATGTGACAAAGTTTTGGTCTGGAATGTTTCATCATATAGAATTTATTGTGAAAAACTGTCAAGTATGTAGCATGCATGATAAGAACAACCTTAAACATGCTATGACACTTTATAAAATTCTTCACAGACCATGGAGATAATTAGCTGTTGATTTATTTCAGTTTAAGGGCAATCAATATCTCATCTGTGTCTACTACTTTTAGCATCGGGAAGTCATCAGAATGAGAGATGACACTTCACAAAACTGTCACCACACTGACACAATCTATTTTTTCATGCCTCAGTGCCCCTGACATGCTTATCTCTGATAATGGTCAGCAATTATTTAGACTAAAACCTTGTGTATTTTCATAGCACTTGGAATTTTAGCACAGTGCTCCTTCCCCAAGGTATCCTCAATCTAATAGTCAAGCACATAAATTTATCCAAAAATATAAAATAGCATGAAAAGGTGATGCCAGTTCTACACAATACTGTCAGCTTATACTTCTGAAGTGGAGAAACATTTAATTCACACCCGCAGGACTTTTACCTTCATCATTGTTGTTGTTATTGTAGAGGATAATGGGAACAAAATTACTGATATATTCTGTTTTGCCAAAGAATATGCCTATTGTGCAATCTGCCTGGAAGAAAGCTCAGCAGAAACAGAAGTACAACTACAGCAGATCAGCTAAACTTCTATAGGCAGTATGTGATATCACTGTGTCATCAGCCCCTATATCAATCTTGAAAGTCACCACTGTTCCACCAATAGGAATTTTTACTTGACAGTCTGCTTCAACATCAGGTACAGTAGTGTCTGAACCCATGAAAAATGTTTTCTGATCATAATATTAGACCCATTATCAAAAACAACCTCTTTAACCAGCATTCTTACAAAATACAGCAACATAGTCAATTCTCTTACTTTTCTAACACCTTTTGCTATGTGCAGCACACTGATCTGAGTCATAATAGTAACAGTCACATTTTGTGAATTTACTAGTGTTACATTCACTCTGCTTTTGAAACATTTGCTTAGTTTGACCAGAATTGTGCCTGTTATGAAACTTGCCAATAACTTTATATTTTGCCACACACACACACACACACACACACACACACACACACACACACACACACACACACACACACACACACACACACATTATTGCCCCGTTTAGATTAGCAGTTTTTCATTTAAAGGAAAACGCTTCTCTCTCTTAAAGTTTAACTCAATCCTTAGGCTTCTTTTATCCTCACCATATGGTTCCAGTATTATGTAGGTATCAATAACCTGCTTGTACTTTTTAAAACTTTCATTTCCTTGCCTTGGAATGAAAGGAAGGGGAAAGCCCACCTACTTTTTTAAAGCTTAACTTGTCACATACTTTGAAAAGGAATTCATCTCCACCTGCATGATATACCATAGACACAGATCAGTCTGTAGTTTACCCTGTCAGATACTGCTGTCATTCTTAGACTGGCAATTAATCCTGCTAATATCAGGAACACAGCAGCTGCTATAGAAAAGACAGAAAGCTGTGGAACTGTTTTCCCACTGTTTTTATTGGAGAGAGGAGGAGAACTTAACACTCCCCTTTCAAAGCAAAACAAAGCAATTAGATCAGTCAGGGGTTTAAAGGCAGTTGTCATCTCTTCTGATCAATTTTCATAAGCAGGAACACAGTATTGAAATGTTAAGCTCTATATGTTGGTTATAATAGTTTATATGTTAAGATAACTTAAATGTAGTATCAAAGATTTATGTGATATTTAGAAAAAAGTCAGAAGATATTTATTCTTGTAAAATATCAACACATTTATCATTTTCAAGCACCCCCCCCCCCCCCACACACACACACACACAAGGACAGAACTGCAGAAAGGGAGACAAGTGGCAACCCTATCAACTAGGTGCACTGATACTGTTCATAGAATGTCTTTTATGCTTTTCTGTGACATCCTCCCTCTGGTACACTGAGATCCATGTTAAGAGATTCACACTGACTTTGAGTCCGTCCTTACAGTGGTTGAGTGGGTGAGCATTTTGTAGTCCTCAAAGGAAATGTGACCATTGATGGCAACCATAACATACAGCTGAATTTACTTTAACATACACTTACTATGTGCCTTTGCATAACAAAACACTAAGAAAAGAAATCAGAAGTACTTAACTGTGTTTAAATACACACACACACACACACACACACACACACACACATATCTGTGTGTGTTTATGTGTAGGCTCACATATGCAGTTACAAAAAAATTACAATTTTGATTTGTTTTTATTTAAAGGACATGAAGTACACTCACAGGCATATAGTCTACACACACACACACACACACACACACACACACACACACACACAGACGTGTTTTTGTACACGTGCTTTATATATATATATATATATATATATATATATATATATATATATATATATATATACACACACACATACAGTGGATATAAAAAGTGTATATACCACTGTTAAAATGGCAGATTTTTGTGATATAAAAAAATAAGACCACAATAAATCATTTCAAAACTTTTCCCACCTTTAATGTGACCTATAACCTGTACAATTCAATTAAAAAACAGGCAAATCTGTTAGGGGAAAAATATAACAAATAAAAAAACATACAATAAGCTGGTTGCATAAGTGTGCACACCCTTAAACTAATACTTTGTTGAAGCATCTTTTGATTTAATTACAGCATTCAGTCTTCTTGGGTACACATCTGCCATCAATTAAAGAGACTCTGATTAACCCCAAATAAAGTTCAGCTGTCCTAGTAGGATTTTCCTGACATTTACTCAGTTGCCTGGTACAGCAAAAGCCATGGTTCACGGATAGCTTACAAAGCATCAGAGGGATCTCATTGTTGAAAGGTATCAGTCAAGAGAAGGGTACAAAAAAAATTTCCACAGCATTGGATGTACCATGGAACATGGTTAAGACAGTCATCAAAAAGTGGAGAAAATATGGGACAACAGTGACATTGCAAAGAACTGGATGCCCCTCCAAAATTGATGAAAAGACAAGATGAAAACTGGTCAGGGAGGCTGCCAAGAGACATACAGCAACACTAAAGGAGCTGCAGTAATTTCTGGCAAGTACTGGTTGTGTACTACATGTGACAACAATCTCCCGTATTCTCCACATATGTGGACAATGGTATAAGGTTGCAAGATGGAAGCATTTTGTTACACAGAAAAACATCCAGGCCCAGCTAAAATTTGCAAAACAATACATCAAGTCTCCCAAAAGCTTGTGGGAAAATGTGTTATGGTCTGATAAGACCAAGATTGAACTTTTTGGCCACAATTCCAAAAGGTATGTTTGGCACAAAAACAACACTTCGCATCACCAAAGGAACACCATCCCCACGGTGAAGCATGGTGGTGGCAGTATCATGCTTTGGGGTTGCTTTTCTTCATTTGGAACTGGGGCTTTAGTCAAGGTGGAGGGAATTATGAACAGCTCCAAATTCCAGTCACTTTTGCTCCAAAACCTTCAGGCGTCTGCTAGAAAGCTGAAGATGAAGCGGAGTTTCACCTTTCAACATGACAATGACCCCGAGCATACATACAAATCAATAAAGGAATGGCTTCACTAGAAGAAAATTAAAGTTTTGGAAGGCCTGGCCAGAGCCCAGACCTAAATCCAATAGAAAATCTGTGGGGTGACCTGAAGAGGGCTGTGCACAAGAGATGCCCTCACAATCTGAAAGATTTGGAGTGCTTTTGCAAGGAAGAGTGGGCAAATATTTCCAAGTTAAGATGTGCCATGCTGATAGACTCCTACCCAAGAAGACTGAATGCTGTAATTAAATCAAAAGGTGCTTCAACAAAGTATTAGTTTAAGGGTGTGCACACTTATGCAACCAGCTTATTGTATGTTTTTTTTATTTTTTTATATTTTCCCCCTAATAGATTTGTTTGTTTTTCAATTGAATTGTACAGGTTATAAGTCCCATTAAATGTGGGAAAAGTTTTGAAATGATTTATTGTGGTCTCATTTTTTATATCACAAAAACCTGACATTTTAACAGGGGTGTGTACACTTTTTATATCCACTGTATATCATAGAATCTTAGGAGGTTACTAGGGTAATGGCCCCAGGGTCCTTACAAGTGTAGCCAAGTTCAACACATGTTCCCAAGGTTGCCTGGTTCAAGCAGACACCAAAATCAGCACCTGTTGCCCCTGTCCAAGAGAGAAACAGGTGGAACCCCTAGGGTGAATTTCCAGTTACCTGTCTACTCTTCCAAATTATGCTTAAATAGTGCCAATGAGGAGTTTTATTTAATATGAATAGGAAGCTTGTTCCAAAGGTGGGGGAACCTGTATGAGACAAATCTGCCTCTCCAGCAAGTTCTGTTGATGCCAAATACCAGGTTAAGGTCATTTGAGTGAAAGACCTGTGTGCCTTTGACTTGTGAATGTGCAACATTTCCATTCAAGCTGGGTCAGAGATTGCTCTATATGCAAGGCACAGGTCACTTCTGAGCAGTCTGTACAACACAGAGTAAAGTAACAATGACTTCAGTCTGTCCACATAAGACAGATCTTGAAGACCCTGAATTTTCTTTGTAAGGAACCTTTGTGGTCTCTCCAGTTGCTGCAGGTGTTTGGAAAGGAACATAGCAAAGGGAGCATTGTACTCTATCATTGGCCTGTTGAGGGAAGAGTACAGGGGGGTTACAACCTTTTTTTTCTCCTGGAGGCATTGCTCTTACTTATGAGATGAGCAATATAAAATGCCCATCTTACCACTGTGGAGACATGGTGATCGAAGTTAAAGTTGCTGTCAACCTGTGCACCCAAATCTCTCACCACTGACTGTGTGCTTAGGGTATTGCTATTGATGTGGTAGTTTGCAGGAATATCACCCTTGCAGAAGTGGATGCTAATGCATGTTTTTGCAAGTTTAAGACCATGACTTTGGCAACAGTCACTAGTCTGTGTAAGACCTTCTTGCAGGATGTTGACATCGCTAGGGGTTTCAATGATCACTCCCAGTTTGCAGCCATCAGCAAACTTTGTCAGCGATAGTCCTTCAGTTTTAGCCTGTAGTTCAGAGAAGTAGATTATGAACAGTAGGTGTCCCAGAAACAATCCCTGTAGAACACCACTGGTTACAGGTCTGCTGGTGGAGGTGGAGTCCCCAATTTTGACTGTATGAGTTCTGTCAGTGAGCCAGTTTGCAACCCACTAGACAATATATGGGTTGATAATCAGCTAGATTATGCCTGAGTAGGGGATTGTGTCAAAGACCTTGGCTAAGCCTAGGTAAGCCATATGCACAGATTTGCCCTCATCTAGGGCTTTGGTGACTGTCTTGAAGAAGTCCACCAAGTTTAACAGGCATGATCTTCCCTTGACAAAACCAAAATGGGTAGGATTGAGCGCTTAGAGATTTCCTATATCTTTGTAAATAAGGTCCATGATGATTCTTTCCATGGCCTTGCAGGCAAGGCTGGTCAGGTTAATGGTTCTATAGTTCCTGGGTCCATGAATGCACCCCCTTTGTGCAGAGGGATGGCAGTAGCTGTTTTCCATTCAGCTGGGATGAAGTCAGTGCTTAGACTGTGATTGAAAAGCATGTCCAATGGTGATGCTAATTCCTGTTTTAACCCATGTAGAACACAGCCTGGGATGTTGTCTGGTCCCATAGAGGCTGTGTTTTTGTCCTAGGAGAGGGAGTTTAAGACCTACTCTTCGGATATACTAGGTGGTGTACAGGTGTTAGAGATGCTTTGGGGTATATGTGGTGGGGACGGGGAGGAAGTTTTCACTGAACCTGTCAGTCATCACGTTTGCTATATCCATAGGTTCTGTATATGTAGTATGATTAACTATGAGTTCAGCTCAGATCTGAGCCTTACCTTTGAGGTTATGGATGTAACTAAAGAATTCTTTGTGGTTATCCTTAGCTAGGGATATCTATCTATCTATATATATGTATATATATATATCTATGGGGCTACCTGATAATATCAAAAGCCGAGATCTTTGAAGGCGGAGTCATCGAGATGATATCCATGAAAACCCACTTCATCGGCATACTGGATGAACAAAATCCTTTCCAGGGTAAGTACTAAGTCAGCCAAATACACACAAAACCAACACAGGAACACTCAAAACCCACCCAGGTGGGGGGGGGGGTGTGAGGGGCTGTCCCCCCCCCAATTAAATATACCAACTTCGAGATCACATTACAGTTTGGGAAAGGGCAAAGGTCACCTTCAAGGCCAACAGGTTACTTACCGTGGGATGCATTTCATTAATCTGGTCTGTCTATGAAATAGGTTTTCATGGATGTCATCTCAATGAATCCATCTTTGATGATGTCGGCTTTTGATATTCTTAGGAAGACCTACACACACACACACACACACACACACACACACACACACACACACACATATATATATATATATATGTGTGTATATATATATATATATATATATATATATATACACACACACACACACACACACACACACACACACACACTGAATATGTGCAATATGGGTGCATACAATTTATTTATACTAAAGTTAACATAGTAAAGTTAAGCATTATTAATGTGTACATTCTAGTAAATGTTGCTTAATGTTTTACTTATTCACAGTCATGCACATGAAATCTTTGTCACTGTCTTTGTCAGTATTTTTTCTTTGTATTGCTAAGTGCATTTATTACTTGTTATTATCTTTGCCAATGTAGCCTGAGTCGTGGCTGAAAGGGTCCTGGGACCAGTTCACTTTCCTGGTTACCGATGTATAAATAAATACATAATAGAAAAAAGGAGGGTGAACATGACAGAAATAATTAAGGAACTTCTAAAACACATTTTAATTCTGCATCATTCATGAGACAGGAAAAACCTTCCCACTGAAGGCAGTGGAAGGTATCCCACAAACTTACTTTGGAGTCTTATACTTGTCACCTGTACATGATACAGCAAGGATCATTTACTGCAGTGAGAGTTTTCACACCTCAGCAGGAGAGTGTGGGGGAACTACAAAATAATCCCTTTACAAAAGCCTGCTATTTACTTTCTTTTGCTGGAAGTAGCTAACAGCTATTTATAGTAGGGTTACCACTTGTCCCTCTTTGCAAGTGACAGTCCCTCTTTGGGCAGTTGTTTCCTGCGAAAAAAACTAAAAAATGCCAAATGTTCTGAGATTTTTGGACAAAAAATATTTCATAAGTTTGCTTTCATATTTGCATAAAGCAGTTATTTTGTATATTAAACACCTAAATGCTATATGAAATAGCACAAGCAACTCAAATGCTGCAAGAGTAAGCTTTAATTTGGCAAAAAAAGTGAAGCTCTGTCTTTCAGCTGGCCATGGGTATGTTTTATCCTGCAAAGTTTCACTTTTCTACAAAAAAATCTTCCACTTTGAGCATTTGAAAAGATGGAAACTCTAATGTATAGCATAGAACAAGCTCTGACTATCACATACATGAGGTTGAGTCAAGAAAACATAGTAGTAGCTCTGTTACAGAAGGTGTGTTAGATGACAGTGCTTCACACGCCTACCATTTTATGTTAATGGCATGAGAAAATAACACCACTTCCTTATGTCTAGCATGACTCATTTAAAAAAGACATGAAATGTATTCTGGGAGGAAGGAATGAAAGCAAGAAAACAAGATCAAGTTACCAAGGCAGGCCTCATCATCTGCCATATTGAGAGAAACACATAAAAACTGTAAAAGAAACACTTGGAGTTATTTCGAGGCATTAAAATAGCTCAGAAAACAAAGAAAAGATACAATTAAAAAAAAACTTATTTTTTTAGTTCTACAGTGGAGTTTTTCTTTAATTAATTTTGCCTTTCTGGCAACTTATATTGCTTTTGCCAGGGTTATATTAATTTGGAGCTGTAACTTTTGAGGCGGTACTAAATCAGCTAACACAAATAGAATTCTGTCTCTTATTTTTATCTTTAGTGCCATTAAACACAGAATTTTCTGGCAATTCATACAGTCATCTCAAAAAAGCTTCAATGCATTCACCTTTCCTTGTATACATATATGGTAGAATGCCCTTTATTGTATTATATTTCTTTCTGGCACACAATGCTTGTTGAGTTTATAAATTGCTGACTTATACATAATACTTTGGCCCTCTCCAAATGAAAAGGAACTATAGATGGTCTCTACTTCACAACCCACATGATACAATTCAGTATTTACCCAGATTTCATCTTTTGCCTAATATTTTGTCACTTGAAATCATGTGAACTTCTGCCTCCAGGCAGGCCAGCAAAAGTGTTTTGAGAAGTCAAACTGCTGTGGTGAGTTATACTTTGTTATCACTGAAGAATTTTTTGTCCTGAGCCAAGTGATAACACTTTGTGAGGTAAATGGCTTTTATTGGTAAAATAATGGAATTCTGAGTTTGTGGATTCACTGGAAGTGGTGTGGTTTCATCAATGGTAATTTTTTGTTTATTTTTGGTTCATTGAAAAGATCCTGGTTCTGACAGCATGTCAGAAGCATGTATTTACTGGCAAAGTTAGAAACACCAGGATATACCACATCAATTAATTCAAAGCAGTAACTTTTATTCTTAACAAATTGGCGGCACAATAGGAATGATATTAATACTTCAGCATCTCACACCTCCAAAGACAGTGGCATCTCCATATTCATAAAGGATATGCACACCTCCAGACTAGTAGCCCAGCATAACACATCGGAGATACTTCAGGTACAACTAACAGTGGGTAAGACAGTGATTCAGGTTGTAGCCTGCTATAGGTTCCCAACCATGTTCCAAGACTCTTACTCAATGTTCCTAAGTACCGTGGAAACTATTATGGTCCAACCCAACACTCTCATACTGGGTGACTTCAACTACCCCTCCATCAATTGGGAAAACTACTCATGCGCCAATACACTTGCCCAACGCTTTCTGGAATTCATTAATTCCAATGCGCTGGACCAGGTCATTCTTACCCCCTCTAGAGGAAACAACATCCTTGACCTGGTTATTACTAACATGGGCAACCATTGCTCAACACCAGTAGTCAGTTCCTCCCTGGTTAGGTCCGGCCACAAACTAATTACCATGGAAATCTACATCTCACCCACAACACCAGCAAAGGTAACCACCATGAAAAACTTCTCCAAAGCTGACTTTGGGCTCCTAAAATCAGAGGTGGCTAACTTCACGGCACCCATGCAAATGGAAAATAGGTGCATGACCGCTGAATCATACACCAATGCACTGTATGAACACTTACATAAATGCATGGAGCTAGCCATACCCAACAGAACCAAGACGCTCTCCTCCAAAAAAAAGGAAGCCAATCTGGTGGTCCCCTACCATTAACAAACTCTGCAACAGAAGGAAGAAACTGTTGCAGAAAAAGGTGAAGTCCCAAGACTGGAAAAACTCCCTTATTAGCCTCAACAAAAAGTTGAGATCCCTCATTAAAACCTCTAAAGCTAGCTATGAAGGTAGAATTGCGGTTGACACTAAAAACAACCACAAAGCCTTCTACAGTTATATCAAGAATATCTGTTGGCTCAGTATAGGAGGTACCATTGTTCAGTAACTCAGAGCAAATCTGGGTATTGCCGTTGAATGGCAATACCCAGATTTGCTCTGAGTTACATCACAATGGTACCTCTTATACTGAGCCAACAGATATTGCCAATATACTGGCTGACAGATTCAGTGCCAACTTTACTCCCCCCCCCCAAAGGACCAATCACAATACCGGAGGAATGCCAGGTACTCAGCATTACTGCAGCACAGGTTAAAGCTGCTTTGTCCAAGGCCAAGAGTACAGCTTCCATGGGACCCAACAATATCCCTGGCTGTGTTCTACATGAACTACAAAGTGAACTGGCACCACACCTGTGTGCCCTATTCAATCCCAGCCTCACCTCAGTCTTTGTCCCTACAGAATGGTGCACTGCTACAGTCATCCCTCTCCATAAAGGGGGAGCAACTACAGACCCTGGAAATTATCGCCCCATTAGCCTGATGAGTCTGATATGTAAGGCTATGGAGCGCATCATCATGGACCTAATTAACAAGGATATAGGGAATCACCAAACTGTGGATCCCACGCAATTTGGTTTTGTGAAGGGTAGATCATGCCTGCTCAACCTGGTTGACTTCTTTGAGTCAGTCACCAGAGCTGTGAAAAAGAGCAAGGCAGTTCATACAGCTTACCTCGATCTGGCCAAGGCCTTTGATACCATTCCCCACTCAGGAATTATTGATAGACTCACCAAAGTAGGCATCAGCCTCTATATCACTAGGTGAGTTGCAAACTGGCTCACAGATAGAACCCACAGTGCGAAAGTAGCAGACTCCAAGTCAGACTGCCGACCAGTCATGAGTGGAGTCCCACAGGGATCAGTCCTGGGTCCTCTCCTGTTTGGCATCTACTTCTCAGAAGTCCAGGCCAATGTGGAGGGACTCTGGCTGACCAAGTGCATCAATGAGTGCAAGCTGGGAGCCTTTATTAAATTCCTAAGTGATATAGACATCCTACAGAGAGGCCTCACTGTGACCAACGACTGGTGTCGAAACCATGGCCTTGAGCTTAATGCCAAAAAATGTGTCATCATTCCCTTTGGGAAAAACTCAGTTCCCACTAATTACCACATTGATGGTAGCCCACTGAACACTGTAGGTGTTAAAAGAGATCTGGAGACACAGGTTGACAGCAACCTCTCCTTTGACCACCACATTGCCACTGTGGGCAGAAAGTCCTTCTATGTGGCACATCTCATTACCAAGGGTTTTGCATCCAGGAAGAAAGAGATCATCATCTCTCTCTACTCTTCCCTCATTAGACCAGTCATCGAGTATAATGCCCCATTTGGCATGTACCTCACTAAACACCTGCAACAGCTGGAAAGGCCACAAAAGTACCTCACGAATAGGATCCTAGGCCTTAAATACATGCCCTACATGGACAGCCTCAAAAAACTCGAGCTTTTCTCTTTCTCATATCATCTATTAACAGGTGATCTCTGCTTGACTTACAAAGCCATTCCTGACCCAGCCCTGTTAGAAATGTTACACCTAAAAAATCCAAATCCCTCCACATCACACGCTCCAGGGACCTCAACCTCATTACCACAATCAGCAGAACATGCTGAAGGGACAGGTTCATAACCCAGAGACTGTCCATGCTCTGGAATAGACTTCCCATACATGTCAAGCAGAGCACCTCACTGACCCTTTTCAAGAGAAATCTTGATGAAGAAGTCCACAGGTACCCTGAATACGGAACATTCCATATTCAGGGTACCTGTGGACTTCTTATTGATATTTTATGCCTTGGTGTACTTTTTGGTTTTTTAGAAATCTTGATGAGTGGATGGGAAATAGAAAGTTCACCCCTGGGATCACTCCAGTGTCTCTACTTTATAGAGACACTGGGAACTAATGGTGGCATGATGCCAGTGCACGTCTATGGGCTAGGCTTGTAAAGGCTCCAGGGCCATTGGCCTAGTACACACTTATGAACCTATGAACACCCTACTAACTATAGCTTAGAAACTGCAATGTAGTGTGGGGTATGTACATTCTCAAAACTGTTACACCATGCATTAATCTTAAAATGGTAGTGGTTACATTACATAAGCACAGCATGTGCAAACACTTTAGCAGCTTTTTATACTGTCATTACATATATGTATATAGAGAGAGAAAGAGAGAGACATACACACACAAGTTTGTATGCTTGTGTGTGTGCATATCAGCATTGTTGTAGCTAATGAGCCATAATATGCTATTTTACTTTTTGTAAGGTGTGATATTCTATAGCACAATGACATTTGTACTTTGTCTTCAGATGTTACATAATCATTTTTTCATGTATGAAACACTGCATGTTCTTTCAGAAAAGTACATATTAATTTTTCTCTGCTGTTCATGTTAAAAATAGTGCATAAAATTTACACATTATGCAGGTTATATCTGTGGAAGGGGTATCAGGCCTGTAGGAAGCAATTTCTTTGCAATTTTTTTTCTTGTTGTTCTTCGGTTTTGTTTCAGTAAAGATACAGGTAATGTATGATACTGTGCATGTGTAAAAGTCATAAACTATATATTTCCATGTTAATGTTTTTATTTTGGTGTGACCATCATGTTGAATTTTGATCCTGAGAGCAATAGGAAGGATACTGTTTACTGTTATGCTGAATTATATTAGATTATGTTGGTTTGTGTATTATTCCATCATCTGCTCTCCTAGTTTCTTCTCTCTTAACCCCAATATAGTCAGTTAGCACTGTCAGTCTGTTCTACTGGGAAACCACTTGTATATCAACTACCTATTTCTCTGTCTCTCTCTTTCTGTCTTTCTTTCACATGCCTTTGTTTATCTAGGATGTTCATCATGTTTCACTGTTGTAGTCCTAACTAATGGGTTATCCGGCTCCTGGGAAGCCCTCGGTCAGCCAGAATACCAAAGGTAAGTAAAAATGACATTGGTTGCCATCAATTGTAAAGGACGTCAGGGCATCCGATACAAAAGGAGGCAGACGACGTCACTTCCTCAGTCTTCCTTGTCGCTGAGGCTGAAGCAGAAGCCTTTTATGCACGAGTGCCTGTCGGCAAGAGTTGAAGTCTACTACAGCTAAGTAACCCCATTGAGGATCCTCTTTTCATGCCTTAAAGAATGTCAGAAAACGTTAATAATTGCCTTACCTGTGGAAAGCAGATTCCCCATAGAGATTTTCATTCCTATATCATTATTTGTTTAGGCCTTGACCACGATGTTCCCAATTGTGATCTCTGTGCCTCCTTTAATCCATGTACTATCCGTCATCAGGCTAAGATTTTGGCTAGGCATTTTGGAGTTTGGCCTAAATTCATTGGTATGGTGTCTGACAGTCTTCAGGCTTCGGATATTCCGAAGAAATGTAAGGATAAGGACTGCAACAGGTCTCAGAAAGCTAAGTCCTCAGATGAGGTTAAGTTGGTCGTCAGTCAGGCGGTAGCCAGTGAGATGCCTTTGCAGTCCCTGCAGTCTGCAGATGTACAACTGCAGGCATTGATTGAGTTCGAGTCCCTTAGGCCTTCGACCTCCATTTTTCCTTCTGACCTCTCGCCGGTTGCCTCTTCTGCTGGAGCTGGAACTGCTAAGATGACTCTTCTCGTTCCCCTCAATCCCAAATGGTTAAAATACCTAATGATTTGTTAACTCTTATTAGGGGTGCTCAGCCTCCTCCTCCTAAAAGGAGCAGGGATGTTTCTCCTGAGGTTTTGTCCTGTTCAGGTTCTGATTCTGCCAGCATTTCTGCTGATGAAGAGGAATTTTCTCAGGCTTTTTCTCCTTTAGAGGATTCAGATGCAGAGGAGTCCATTCCTTCAGCCTCTCCTCCAGAGGATTTTTCTTTTGATGATACTTTAAATACCCTCAGGGAACATTTTAAATGAGAAAGTCAGGATTATCTCCAATCTAAGAAACGGATTAGGGAATTTCTGGAGTTACCTCAGCATAAGCCTCTTGCTATTCCCCCTGTATTGGAAGTCGTTGATGTTTTTCTGGAAAATTCCTTGACTCCAAATTTGGTTCCTCCTGCTCCCAGGAAACCTGACAGGTACTAAAGAGTCCCTGATTCTCATCTGTTTCTTTTCAGGAACCCATTGGCGGATCCAGAGCTTATTTCTCAGGGCCCTAACGGAGTTAAGGCCACTGTTACCAGGAATCCTGTTCCCTCTGACGGGGAATCTAAGAACCTAGATAGGTGGGGCAAGAAAGTTTATACCTCTGCCACCCCAGCTATTAGGGCTACCAATTGTCTTTTTCATATGCTGAAGTACCAGCAGCACACCATGGAGGCTATTAAGTCTAGGATAGCAAGTATACCTGTTTTGGCAGAGAGTAAAGACATGCAGGATTTACTGAATTCTGCCAGTCTGGTCAATAAGCATTCTTTGCATTGTGGTTTTGACATCCTTGAAGCCTTCAGCAGAGCTACGGCTACTGGATCTGTTATTAGAAGGTATGCTTGGCTCTGAGAACAGCCTCTTCCAGAACCTGTCATAGTAAGCTTTTGGATGTACCTTTGCATAAAGACAGTCTTTTTGGCAGCAAAGCAGAGGAGGTACCTAAGAAGATGGAGGATAAGGCCAAGTCCATGCAAACTGTTAAGGATTTTCTGCAAGTGCAACCCCCTCACTTTAGCAGGAATTACCCTTCCAAGAGTTGGACCTTTCCTGATACCTGCAGACAGAACTGTTCCAGGACTAGAGGTTGCAAATCTTCTAGGAGGCAGGCAGCTATCCCTCAAAGGTCTAGGCATTGGTAGGCTTCCACTTCTAAGGGGGGAAGCTCCAAGCCTGCATCTTAATCAAAACACTCTCAATGACTTTTTACAACTTCTGCCTGTTCTTGATTGCCTGGAGAATCCTTTAGGGGGAAGGTTGGCCCTTTTTGCAGATGTCTGGGCCACTATCACAGTTGACAAATGGGTGCTCAGAACGGTGTCCCTAGGGCACAAGTTTTCTTTCCGCACCTTTCCAGCTCCCATGGGATTCCCGGACGGTCCTCCAAACCAAAGGGCAGAAGTAGAAAAACAAATTTTGTCTTTGTCTCATCTGGGAGTAATAGAATCAGTTCCTGCTCAGCAGGTAGGCCAGGGCTTTTATTCCAGGCTTTTCCTAGTTCCAAAAAAAGATGACACCTGGTGTCCTATCCTAGATCTTTCCATTCTGAACTATTTTCTAGTAATTCCAAAGTTCAAAATGCTCACTCTGCATCAGTTGCTACCACTGCCAGAAAAGGATTCCTGGCTGGTAACCTTGGATCTCAAAGAGGCTTATCTGCACATCCCTATCAGGGAAAGTTGCAGGCAGTATCTTCATTTCAGAGTGGGCAAGCAACATTATCAATTCTCTGCTCTGCCTTTTGTCTTATCTACTGCTCCCAGAGTCTTCACAAAGTGCCTGGCCCCAGTCATTTCTTTTTGCAGGCAGAAGAAAATTCAGATTTACCCATACTTGGATGACTGTCTGATTCAAGCAAGTTCTCAGGACCAGCTGTTAAAGGATCTGTTTTTTGTAAAGACTCTTCTCTCTTCCCTGGGTTACACTCTCAGTGAGAAAAAATCAAAAATGGTACCATCCAAGGAGATATCATTCCTGGGAGCGAGTCTGAACACAGCCGCCCAGATGATATATCTCACCCAGGAGAAGCAGACAACTCTTTCAGTTTACTTCAAGGACTTGGCAAGCCTGTCCCAGCTCCCTGCAAGGAAATACCTGCAAGCTCTGGGATTCATGGCATCTTGTATTCTCATGATTCCATATGCAAGACTGCATATGAGGAAATTGTAAAGAGTTTCTATGGTGGGCAACAGCCTGTCTACAAAACAAAGATATGCCTTTTCAGACACCTCCTGCCGCTCAAGTTCTGACTACAGATGCATCAGACTACGCCTGGGGAGCACACCTGGATGGCAGATGCATACAGGGATGTTGGAACGCCCAGCAGATGCACCTGCACATAAATTTAAAGGAGTTGATGACAGTCCAGTAGGCCTTACTAGCTTTCAAGCATCTTCTTTCTCCAGGGACCCTGCTTGTCAGGACAGACAACACTACAGTCATGTGGTACATCAGCTAGCAGGGAGGGACTCACTCTTACCCCGTGTGCAAACAAAGCATGAATCCTTGGTCCATGGCAGCATCCCTGGACCTGCATCTCCTAGCTCAGTTTCTTCCAGGGAGGCTCAATGTTTTGACAGACCAGTTGAGTAGGCAAACCCTGGATCCTCACGAGTGGCAGCTGAACAGAGCAGTCTTTTACAGCATTATTAAATGTTGGGGCACACCTCAGGTGGATCTTTTCTCATCCCCAGACAACCATCTTCTACCTCTCTTTTGCACCAGACAGCATCACAGCAGAGTCTGGAAGTGGATGCTCTGTCCTTCCCTTGGACGTTGCTATCAGTGTATGCCTTCCCTCCTCTTCCTCTTCTTCCCAGAGTATTAGTGAAGATCAGGGATGAATGACCAAGGACTATTCTCATAACTCTGGACTGGCCCAGACAGCATTGGTATCCGCTGTTTCGCAGACTCTCCCTTTTTCCTCCTTGGCATCTTCCTCTGAAGCCAGATCTTTTGGTTCAGTAAAGGGGAAGCTTTCTACATCCTCATCTTTGGTCTCCTCATTTGGCAGCATGGCTCATTGCATGACTCCTTCCCTTTCTTCCTCCCTTTCTCAACAGTTAGTTGATGCGCTGAGGGAGGCCAGGAGGCCTAGCAATAGGAAGTCCTACGCTGTCAAATGGGAAAGGTTCTCTCAATGGATGCAGGCTAGAGGGGAATCTGCTTCTCAGCCTACCCTTCCTCTGATCCTGGAATACCCGTCTGATTTGCTTCAGGGTGGTCTTTCTTTTTCCTCTATCAAGATCCATGCTTCAGCCATTCCTGCTCATTGTTCTCTTGAACAACCCATTTTTTCTCATCCCATGATGAAAATGTTTCTCAGAGGTGCTTGCAACTTAAAACCTCCCAGAAGAGCACCTACTCCAGCCTGGGATCTCAATTTTGTTCTAGAGAAACTCACTCTTCCTCCTTCTGAGCCAGCTGCCTCTGCAGATTTAAAGTTTCTCTCTTGGAAGACCGCCTTTCTCTTGGCTATAACTTCAGCAAGGAGGGTTTCGGAGGTGCAAGCTTTGATGGCCATGGAGCCTTTTCTTATTTTCCATGCAGATAGAGTCTCTCTGAGAACTAATCCCTCCTTTATGCCTAAGGAGGTTCCTAGCCTGACTCTTAATCAGTCCATACACCTTCCTACCTTCTTTCCTAATCCTCGAAATAAAGATGAAAGGATCCTACATTACTTGATGTGCACAGACAGCTCAGGTTTTACCTGGACAGGACTAAAGACCTTCGGAAAACAGCACAGTTGTTGGTCAGTTTTGCCCCTGGAGCCCAGGGTAAGGCTATTTCTAAGCAAACCATTTCTAAATGGATTGGTCATTGTATTACTTTTTGTTATTCCTTTCATGGCAAAGCTACTCCTCAAGGGGTTAGGACCCACTCAACTAGAGCGGCTTCCACTTCTGCAGCCTTTCTAAGGGGTGTCTTTACTAAAGACATTTTGGAGGCTGCCACATGGTCTTCTGTTCACACTTTCACAAAACATTATAATTTGCCTCTGTTTTCCAGAGCCAGGGTAGGGTTTGCCACTGCTGTGTTACAGGGTATTATCTCCAACCCTTGATGCTGTTGGTTCCTTCCCCCCTTTTTCTCTGGGCTTTGGTAATCAACCCATTAGTTAGGACTACAACAATGAAACACGATGAACATAGTACAGTTGTGTACACTTACCATAAATGTAGATGCTCGAGTGTATTCACTGTTGCAGTCCTGGTTTCCCTCCCTCCTTCCACCTTTTTTGGCCCTCTCCTATTCTCTTTTTCTGAGGTACAGGCTGAATTTGTTATTTGCCAAATTTGTTTTTAGTTTAAGCCTTATTTTCTGGGGACTCTTGACTATTATGGCAAGAAAGACTAAGGAAGTGATGTTGGCTGCCTCCTTTTGTATCGGAAGCCCTGACGTCCTTTACAACCGGCGGCAACCAATGTCATTTTTACTTACCTTTGGTATTCTGGCCGACGAAGGCTACCGGGAGCCGGATAACCCATTAGTTAGGACTGCAACAGTGAATACACTCAAACATCTACATTTATGGTAAGAGTACACAACTGTACTTTCTTCCTGCCTAATTTCTATTTCTGATAGGTTATGCTTTAGTGTTGGTTTTGACCCTTATCTCTGCAAAGTAATTTCTTAATTGACAAACTGTGTGTGTGTCTGTGACACTGTGTGTGCTTACGTGTAACCATGCCTAAGCAGAGGGTTTGCTTTTTCTGTGTGTGCATGTGTCTGTGTTTGTGTGTGTGTGTGTGTGTGTGTGTGTGTGTGTGTGTGTGTGTGTGTGTGTGTGTGTGTGTGTGTGTGTGTGTGTGTGTGTGTGTGTGTGCATGTATTTTTATAATTTGTGCTATAATAAGGCATTCAAAACTTCAGAAGTTGGTAGTTCATCAGTGACATATTTACAGTTGACAGTTTATTAAAAATCTTATAATACAACATTGTAATAGAGTTAAAAGGTAAATGAAAAAAGATGATATTGACAAAATAGTATCTTAAGGTATCATACATTAAGTTAATAATGTCTCAAGAAGGTTAGAAGCATTTTCACTATAGAAATAGTGGTAAGAACACAGGCACAAACAGAAAAATATAAAGAGAGGCAATTACTCCACAGCTCTATCAGCATTGGTGGTCAGGCTTCGGAATCTAAAAACACTTTCCTGATATAATCCCACAGTTGCAAATGAAAGCTATAAAGTCTGGCACACTGTTGCAGCAGTTAGCAACGCATCACAACCCCTGGTCCTCTAGTTCGTTACTTGGTTAGAGTTCCTTTGGTGTGGGGTTCTCATATCTTTCTTATGTGCACATGATTTTCTGCAGTGTATTCCTACTTTCCAAAGAAGTGCTGTAGGCATATTGGTGGACATTCAAATTGGACATAGGTGTGAGTGACACATAGTGTACATCCTGTTATGGGCTGATACTTTGCTCAGGACTAGATTCACTGTCTTGCACGCAGTGAGTTCCAGGGTAGGAACAAAGTCCCCAGCAATCCTGAACTTTGATTAAACAGGTTATTGGAGAATGAATAACTGAATTAATAAACTATAAAGCCCACAGTGTGTGGTAAATCTGAACTATAAATAAAGACTGCGAATAGCAGCAAAGGAAGATTAAATGGGAAAGTGTAATAAGTTACCTCTTTTAATCCTTCATTGACCTTGTAAAAGCTTTTGATGTTAACGATCACCTTCTCCTATCTTACTCCCTCCAAAAAATTGGAGTTAGCCCTACCACAGTGGCCTGGTTCTAAGACTTCTCAACAAACAGGTATTTCAAAGTCATAATCAGCTCATCCCAATCGCCTTCAGCACTCCTTACCAAAGGTGTCCCAGTGCTGTTTTCAGTCTTTGTTAACAAACTACCCCCCAGATGACCATATCCTTGCTATCATTGTTTATGCTGATGACATTGTTATCTTTTGATCAAGTCCCTCAGATTCAAGTATTTGAACTCAGCCTCAGTATGACCTCTACTCCATTAATTCACGGCTAAACAACCATTAGCTGCTGTTAAAGCCCCCCCCCCCCCCAAAAAAAAAAAAAATATATATATATATATATATATATATATATATATATATATATTTTTTTTTTTTTGAACCTCACAAAACCTGAAAAAAAAACTAAAATTCTCAACACCACTTATCTCAATGGTATCCTAATAGAGACAACTGTGTCCTTTAAATACCTAGATTTATGTTTGGACCAGTCAATTAATTTCCATAATGACACTGAAAACACTAGGAATAAGATCAACTCTCTTTTATTCTGGTCCTGAAAATGAATGCCCTTTTTTCCAGATCAGCCAAAGAGTTCTCCTAGCTCAATTCAAATATAGACTTCCCATCACAGCCACAGTCTGTTAAAAAAGAATCATCCACTTTACAGTCCACTGAAAACAAAATCTGCTGATTCACTTCCAGCTCCCTGTCTGCACAACTGCACAACCATCTCCAAAGCCAAATGGCTCCTAGCTGCCCACAGAGCTGAGCTACTGCTAGGATCTAGAAAACTACTTCAAATGGGTGCTTCACTGCCATAAAACCAGAACATGCAACCTCTGCAACTTCTCTCAATAGACTCCATCACTCCAGACCTCCAAATCAAACTGCACTGTACTGACCACTCCATTCTTGCACCCAAACTTTGGCAATCCATCCCCTCTCACCTCTCCTCAGTCTTTCTCCACTTACAGGGCACAACTCAGGGTACACCTTCATCAAAAATATGTAAGTGCTTTTCCACTCCATACATCACAAACTCCTCCCTCACCTGTATCACTCCTGCTTCCACCTGCTATTTTTACCCCTAAAATTAATCCAGATTTGTTTTTCTCCTCTATTAATAATATTTGCTTATTGTTTCAATTGTCTGCTAGTCTTTATACCTTGTGTAATTACTCTGTTTGTGAATAAGTTCTGTTTTATTTATTTTTTTTGTGAATTTCCTCACTCAAATTGTGCTTGCAAATGGTCAGCTGTGATTGTTGTACTACCCCAGTAAACAAACTTAAATAAATAAATAGATAAATAGATAAATAAACGTCCTTCACTGGCAATAAACAACAAACAAAATGTGGCATATAAAGTAATAATTAAGATTGCTTGCTGAAGCACTTGGGATCCAGACACTGAATCCTGTAGAGAGTATCCCATGCAAAGATCTCTCAGTACAGAACTGCAAAATATATTTTAAGGCAATGCTGCAGGTAACAGTTAGCAGGTAACAGAGTAAGTCAGATGTGGGGTACTGCTGAATGTAATCCTCATCCAGGACTTAAACACCAGATAAATAAGGAAGCACTACAGATCAGAGAAAGTTACGCTGCAGGTGTCACACACGCAGAGCTGAAGGCGCTGTAGGTAGGACTACTGAGGCTGGAATAAGCTGAGAGAATTATCCATGCAAGCACCTACATGTAGTGAGGCTGCATTTGAGAAGCTTTTCTTGGAATGTAATGTGGTTAGAGATAGGTGTGTTAGTGGGCACAGGTTGCTCTAAAAGAAAGGCTTGAGTTTGAAAGAAACATACCCACCTATTGCCAGATTACCTACAGAAGGCTTTCAAAAAAGTTAAATCCTGTGTGTGAAATTATTAGTAAAATCTTTTAAATTATTGGTAAAATCTCCTTTTTCTGTTCCCTTGCTAACTCAGTATTGTTATGGAGGCCAAGGGTGGTAAAAGGTGCAGAGTGCTCCATATACATTTTACTAGATACAATGCTAGCTTCATCCATGAGCCCTGTTCTTATTCTTTGGGAAAGCTATAGCTGCCTGATGACTTTATAGGGGTGAGAGACTGAACCAGCAGTGGCCTGCTTGATTGTTAGTTCAGTTGGATTATTGGAGATAAGATGTATACAACATGGTCTGTATGGCACTGGTGCTATTTAGTCCTGTATTCTAGAACCAGTTGGACATCTCTGCAAAATCAGAATGTAACAGGCTTTATATACTTTCAGCCAATGTACCTGTGCATAACAGAATACAATTATTTACATAGATGGTGACTTGCAATCTGCAGAGATAACAAGTGAGGTCTAAAATAAAAGGGAGTACAGCAGAAAGCCTAAGATGGAGCCTCTGCGGAATTCTCATTTTTGTAGACCAAGAACTATGAAGAAAATTTCATTTTTGATTTTAGTAGTACTGTTTTTAACCTCAATTGAAAATCGACTTAGTAGACTACCAGCAGCATAGGTTCATAGGTAGGTACTAGGCTACTGGCCCAAGAGCCTAAGTAGGCCTAGCCAACAAGGTTCCCTGGCTTACGCCACCCAAGAAAGTTATTTTCCTGTGCCCCTGTCGAGCAGAGCCACAGAAGTGATCCCCGGGTTGTATTTCCTATTTCCCATCCACTCATCAAGATTTATCTTGAAGAGTGCTAATAAGGAACTTTGCTTGACATAGATGGGTAGCTTGTTCCAGAGTAAAGGAAGTCTCTGGGACAGGAATCTATCCTTCCAGCATGTCCTGTTTATTGTGGTGACAAAGTTTAGGTCCCTGGAGCGTGTAGCTCAGAGGGATTGGGATTTCTTTAGGTGTAGCATGTCCAACAGCTCTGGGTTTAACATAGCTTTTATATGTTAGGCAGAGATCTCCTCGGAGTAGGCGATATGCTGCAGAGTAAAGCAGGAGTTTTTTGAGACGGTCAGTGTAGG
The DNA here is from genome assembly GCF_019279795.1 of Protopterus annectens. NCBI lineage: Eukaryota > Metazoa > Chordata > Ceratodontiformes > Protopteridae > Protopterus > Protopterus annectens. The sequence continues at coordinate 1,263,252,172 of NC_056739.1, read as the reverse complement.
GCATCTGTTTAAGGCCAGTAATCCTCTTTGACTTTATTCAGAACTTTATTCAGAACTTTTTCAGAAACTTTATTCAGTTGCTGAGCAGTGAGCAACTTAAGACCCAAAAGGTCTACAAATAGCTGCATCTTTTCAATGGAAATAGTGAGAAGGGCAGTGAAGGCATCGTGGCCTTCTCTAAATCTATATGGTGCTTTAAGCAGTAGCCCAAGGTTTATGACTTGCTTGAATATAACTTTTTCAAGATGATTATCGAGAGTGGGCATGGCTGAATTAGTGCAAACGTCACGTGGCATTAGGGGATGGACCATTCAGGATAGGGTATTGCTTTGACAAGTTTCCAAACAGATTGCTTTCTTTCTTATATTAGAGACAAGATAATTACAGGTGGAAAGGGATGTATATAAAATAGGGCAGGTATTTTAAGAAAAGAAGGATGTAGGGTTTGGGAGCATTAGTGTCTCTATCCACGAGTTGCTGAAACAGTGCCAGTATAGTCTTGCTGAAATTAAAGTACATTTTGGGAGTAAATGCACCCTAATTATCAGACAGATTTTTCACAGTGTCCAGTTAGTTAAAGACTGAATGCATATTTGTCTTCTGGACAGGAGCAGAAAGTGTTAGATATATTACTTTTTGAAGATGGAATATTCTCTACATTCACAAGTAACATATAACATATGCATTTTAAGTAGTTATTTTTTTTCTCATTATCTGCAGTCTGATGTTTCCTGATCATTTTTCTAACATCTGAATTTAAATCTGAATATAGACACTACTCATATACTGCCTAGTGTTACATTAGTGACACTTGTAGAAGCTATGCCGAGGACCTAAGTGCAATTGTGGTATAAATTATTAAGAGATGACATACTGGCAGGCCCATGTTTTTTTTGTTTGTTTTGCATGTATATGTGTGTGTGTGTGTCAATGTATGTGTGTATAAGTACATGTCCATGTGTCTATGCATGCCTTTATATATGATATTCATCATTCTTTGCACACCTGTGCTCTAAAAGATGGCGTGGTGATTGTTTTGATTTGTTACTGCACGTTGCTCTCATCTAATGCATAATGACACAAATATGCATGATACAAACAGACGAGTGGCACTGTAGCACAATATGTTTTATCTAAAACTACCTGTAGTTGTACTATGTGGAAATATATTATGTCGTATAATCATCTTCATATACTTTAATTTGCAATTTGAAATTATGTCTCGTATTCTTCCATAGTTTGTAACTGTTATACCTTTCTTGAATTTTTGTAAACAATTTTTGTTTTGTTTGTGTTTATTTGTTGAGCCTTTCTCCCCGTTTTGTCTGTTGTTTATATGTGGAGCTTTTCTCCCCGGGCCTCTACTGAAAATGGAAACTAGATTAGCCCGGTTAACAAATGTAAAATAAAATAAAAAAATAAATAAATAAATGTAGCCCTGTGTGATGTGCATTGTCTGCGCTATGGTTTTTGAGGCAGAAGGTAGGAAGACACTGATAAAACAAAAAAAAAAAAAAAAGAAAAATATCACAGGCTTCTGGAAGTGTTATTACATGAGGTTTCAGGATCCACTACTGCATGTGGTCTAAGGTGAGAGGTTGTATTCTCCACTCCTGGTTCTTCCATGAGGCTCATCACTGAATGATCTCATGCAACTGTTACAGTCTACGGGGTGTCATAGTAGCTGAGTCTGCAAAAAATGTTGAAGAAAAAAGTTGCAGTGCAACTCTTTAACATTTCCTTTAAAATACTGAGTTCTTTTTCTCCTTTGCTTCTTTGATACTTCTGAAAAGTAACTGAGATCTTCTTAGCATAAGAGCAAACTATGAAACATGATGTTATACATTAAAAGCATTTTTGCATGGGGAAACTCCCCCCTTCTTGCACTCTCTGATGTGGAGTCTACATCTCCATACCCTCACTACTCATGTACTCTAACTCTGAGATCACTGTACCTCTGAGAATAGAGACTGCATTGAAATACAGCAGTTATGGAGCTAGTATCTATTTCTCTGTAATAATATTTAAATTATCAGATGATTGCAGTTATGGTTTTCAAACAAACAATGGTAAACCCATTGTCTTGGGTTCTCTATCTACATCTAAGCTTTAAAAATGCAGATGTGGATTCAAAAGCAGTGTCTACAATGGTAAAAAATGACATTGCTAATCTGGATTTTTTTTTTCAGAATAACTTTGCTTTTGCAAGTATGACCTTACTGTTTTTTTTGGCCTTCTACTCTGCATCTTGGACATTTGTACTTGTCCACCATGAATTCATTCATTTCCAGCTGCAGAGTTGGCAGTACCTGCTATACCCCTTGTAATAGGTGGACCCTCCTGTCCCAGGGAAAGATGGCTTTGTGGCAAATCCTGAATGAGTTCACCACCTTCACATTCCTAATGGTGAGGCTTGGGAGGCAGGCATTATATACGCAACTGGGGGGATGTTATTAGATGTACAAGAGGGAGACATTAACTGAAATGGAACACATATCACATTGATGAATAACGTATTACTGCCACACTGACACTTGCTCAGGCTCCCCCCACCCCACTACTGAATGGCCAGCAGCCTCCTGCAGCCTGGTTACACTTACAGGTCTTCATCTGGGAAGTACTCATTTATGAGAAGAAACCTACAACCCTTCGCTTGGGATAGATGAGCTGATATAAACATCTGGGGAGTACTCATTTATGAGGAGAAACCTACAACCCTTCGCTTGGGATAGGTGAGCTGATATAAACGTCTGGGGAGTACTCATTTATGAGAAGAAACCTACAACCCTTCGCTTGGGATAGATGAGCTGATATAAACATCTGGGGAGTACTCATTTATGAGGAGAGACCTACAACCCTTCGCTTGGGATAGGTGAGCTGATATAAACATCTGGGGAGTACTCATTTATGAGGAGAAACCTACAGCCCTTCGCTTGGGATAGGTGAGTTGATATAAACATCTGGGGAGTACTCATTTATGAGGAGAAACCTACAGCCCTTCGCTTGGGATAGGTGAGTTGATATAAACATCTGGGGAGTACTCATTTATGAGGAGAGACCTACAACCCTTCGCTTGGGATAGGTGAGCTGATATAAACATCTGGGGAGTACTCATTTATGAGGAGAAACCTGCAGCCCTTTGCTTGGGATAGGTGACTTGATATAAACATCTGGGGAGTACTCATTTATGAGGAGAAACCTACAACACTTCGCTTGGGATAGGTGAGCTGATATAAACATCTGGGGAGTACTCATTTATGAGGAGAAACCTACAACCCTTCGCTTGGGATAGGTGAGCTGATATAAACATCTAGGGCGACCTCATTTATGAGGAGAAACCTGCAACCCTTCACTTGGGATAGGTGAGCTGATATAAACGTCTGGGGAGTACTCATTTATGAGGAGAAACCTACAACCCTTCGCTTGGTATAGGTGAGCTGATATAAACATCTGGGGAGTACTCATTTATGAGGAGAAACCTGCAGCCCTTTGCTTGGGATAGGTGACTTGATATAAACATCTGGGGAGTACTCATTTATGAGGAGAAACCTACAACCCTTCGCTTGGGATAGGTGAACTGATATAAACATCTGGGGAGAACTCATTTATGAGGAGAAACCTGCAGCCCTTCGCTTGGGATAGGTGAGCTGATATAAACATCTGGGGAGTACTCATTTATGAGGAGAAACCTACAACCCTTCGCTTGGGATAGGTGAGCTGATATAAACATCTGGGGAGAACTCATTTATGAGGAGAAACCTACAGCCCTTCGCTTGGGATAGGTGAGCTGATATAAACATCTGGGGAGTACTCATTTATGAGGAGAAACCTACAACACTTCGCTTGGGATAGGTGAGCTGATATAAACATCTGGAGAGTACTCATTTATGAGGAGAAACCTACAACCCTTCGCTTGGGATAGGTGAGCTGATATAAACATCTAGGGTGACCTCATTTATGAGGAGAAACCTGCAACCCTTCGCTTGGGATAGGTGAGCTGATATAAACGTCTGGGGAGTACTCATTTATGAGGAGAAACCTACAACCCTTCGCTTGGTATAGGTGAGCTGATATAAACATCTGGGGAGTACTCATTTATGAGGAGAAACCTACAACCCTTCACTTGGGATAGGTGAGCTGATATAAACGTCTGGGGAGTACTCATTTATGAGGAGAAACCTACAACCCTTCGCTTGGTATAGGTGAGCTGATATAAACATCTGGGGAGTACTCATTTATGAGGAGAAACCTACAACCCTTCACTTGGGATAGGTGAACTGATATAAATTGCTCAATCCCAGCCCCTGCTCCATATCTGCCAATGTATGAGCCTTTAATAAATTTGGGTCATCTGGGTTGTACTCTACTCTCAATGCCTCTACATCATGTAGCTGGACTGTGACTCTTCCATTTGAATGTAAATTTTGCCTACAAAGTGCACCATTTTTACATAAAAGATAACAGAAATGTCACTTCTCTTTCTCTCTGCTTCATTACCTCTTACATAGTGTCATTCAGCTGCTGTGTTGCAAATACTTTTTTAAGCTCTTGCAAAAGCTATTATTAAACTTTTCTGCCACTTTATAAGGCAAGGATTTATATGTACAATGAAGTTCTCCAATGTAAAAAAAATCATGTCATTGTCAAAGCACTGCAACAAGTATAATTACGAACAGGCAACATCATTTTTTACTTTCAAACTGTACTGTTAAGTAAAAGAGTTATACTGGATTTAAAATGTAAAAAAAGACATCCAAACCCACTTAAAAGCACTTACTTTGATAACACTTAAATTCTGTGCATATGACTGCTCTCCGCAAAGATTCATAGCTGTCATAGCTAGGACCTAATAGCACCTGTCTCAGAATGCAGTATTGGTTTTGTTATTAAATGTTATTGGCTTCCTTTAAAAATTTCTGTGCATGGTGCTACTATCTTTAGCTCAAAGAACGTGAAATGAAGAAAATGTACTGATGGTGTTTCCATTAGTCTGAGAAAGTAATGTTCCCGATGAGTGGCCACAAAGTATTGTACAAGAACTGCTTCTTATCTTTAAAAATCAAGTTGAAGCTCTCTTGGCCAATCTTCTGACTTCATGGGCTGTGATTTTCTGCTGCATATTCTATGCTCTGTCACATACCTGATGTCAGTGTTTGTTTCTATCATAAAGCCAAATAAATAACATTCATTTTGCTGGGACTATTCCTCACGGTAGCCAGACTATTTACTTCTGTATTTCCATTACACTCCGATGCAGCAGCATGGAATAAAAGCAATAACCAGGCATATCATGCTACAATGGCCTGTTAAACTGTGCTGTAAGAGCTGAATGCAAACTACTAGAATGATAACATCATTATGTTACCTGGCAGCATTCTGCACAAGACAGATGCTCCTGTGTGAAAAGATTTTATGTTGTCCAGCACAACTTGTACATCACAGACTCTAGGTCTTAAAATGATAGTTAATACAAGCAGTAACAATTCTAATCAAACTTCAGCTGTAATATTAAGCCTGACGTTCAAGTCCTGAATGTTCTGATCTATGAATTACTTACTACCCCCTAACTTATGCAGCATATAAATTAAATAATAATAATAATAATAATAATTCAATACAGCTGTCCTTACCCAAAATAATTAATTTAATTATATTTAAGAAATTCCGCGGCGGTGCAGCGGTAGCATTGTTGCCTCACAGCAAGAGCTTCTCCCATTTGATTCTCGGCTGGAGTGCAGGGAGTGCCTTCTGTGTGGAGCCTGCATGTCCTCCCCGCAGTTGGGTGGGCGTTCGAAAGACATACGTAAATGGGCGTGCCTTCATTGAAGGTTGAACATCGAACTGGCACCTCGGCGTTCGTGAAAATCTACTGCCAATAATTAGTGGACCGGAGTTCTGCTGTGGCGACCCCTAACCGGAAAAAGCCAAACAACATATTTATTGTATGAATATGTATTATGTGACACAGTAAGTATTATCAAGGGAATCCCATCTGCCATTGAGGCTCAGCATCACACCTACATCATCTGTCTCTTCTGGGATATCACACTGCTGACAAGGGAGGAACTATGATGTCACAGCAGTGCTCTATAATCTCAGGAAGGGAGAAGACAACAAAACTACCTACTACCAATGCTGCTCCTGAGCAAAAAATACCATTGTTCTGTGCAATGGCGGTTTTAATGTAGCAATGGAAGAAGACATACAGGAAGCAGTATGATGAATGCGACATGTAAACCAAACTGGATCAATCTCAAAAATGATGGGACTTTAAAGTACACCCCCAAATGCCACTGTTGGTTTTGCAATCACAGCTGCCCCATGGATCCAGCAGAAAACTTCTGTGGTACAGAAATATTCCACAGGCCTGGGTGTGTTTGTCAGCAGCACTGGGGGGACTGTTTAAAAGAATGTTTCTGACACATAGCGGTACCTGAGCTGGATAACCTTACAGTAAACAACGATTCCAGTAATAATAACACTGAAGGCTGAGCTGTAAACTTACTTATATCATGGGATTATGTTTTTATTCAGCATGTGTTCCTGGTGGTGGGATTGCAAAACGTCAGGAAACTCTCCTCCATATGTATCCAAGTACATAGCACTAAATATATCTCGTCATGATGTTGACTGTTTGAGAGGTACAGAATGGCCTGTCTATGAACTTTATCATTTTGAAATTTAATCCAATGGTATTTCAAAGATGATTTTCTTAGGGAAGGCAGACATTGAAGTCCTGTTGAAGTAGTTTTAGGACTAAGGTGTTTGCATTTTGCAGATGAGTTCATGTTGGTTGCTAATGAAAAAAGCATACAGAAAATAATCAGTACGTCTTTCCAATAAATTGCAGACAGACAAGTTAACGGGAGAAAATGTCGCCAAAGGAATAAATAGATTCACGCACCATGACATTTGTTTTGTCTTACTTTGGTGTGAAAACATTGTTCTCTTGTCTTACTAAACTTTAAATCTGTCTAGCTATCTGTCTGTCTTCTGACCTACATTATCTATCTATCTATCTATCTATCTATCTATCTATCTATCTATCTATCTGTGAACCTCCACATTTTTCTATAAAATTAGGAAACATTTTTTATGATAACTGGCTTTATCACTTGTGATGAAACATGGTCACTTACTTTATAGTACAAGCTATTTAATGGATCTAACAGAAGAACCCAGTGTAATCCTTTAGTTACTTTATTTGTATTTTTCTATAGTTTTAGGTTTCCCAAACCATTCTGGCTGGACTGCATCTGTGTGCATTTTCTTTGAGAATTAACAATGACCATAGGATTCACAGTTTCCCAAATATTACCTGTGGTAATTTATGAGGGGTATTTTAGGGTGATTAATTTAGACATGTTTTTTTTTTAACTTTCTTTGCTTTTCTGGGAGTGTTATTTGTTGGAAAAGTGAGGTTTTGCTTTTTTTTTTTTCATTTTGCATTTTGAAGTATAACTCATGACTACAAGTAGCAGTAAGGGAAGGCTAAGTGGGAAGGTGAAATACCTTATCCCCTGAAAGTCCTTCACTGGCAATAGAAAGCAAACAAAATGTGGTATATAAAGTAGTAATTAATTTTCCCTGTTAAAGCACTGGGAGCCAGATACTAAGTCCCCATGCAAAGAGCCCTGTAATTAATAAAGAACTGCAGAACATTGTGTAAGGCTAAGGCGATGCTGATGGTAGCAGTTCACAGGTGATAGGTTTAATCAGGATAGCTGGCTGGATGCTGTGAAATTCGACCCCCATACAAGTCTTAAACACAGGCTAAATAAATACGCACTACTGATTGGCCAGCAGTTCATAGGTTCATACGTACTTACTAGGCTATTGATCTACAATGACTTTAAGAAGCCTAGCTTTAGATTCCCATGGAAGTTTTTAGGCCTTATATTATGTGTATGAATAACTCAAATGTGGGCAGACCAAGGATGTGCTGTGAGATTTAATTGTTGCCCCTTTCCATGATGGAGAAAGAAGCTAAACTGGAGTTAACCTTAACAGTTTCCCATCCAGTCATCCAAAGTATATTTGGATAGAGTAAGAGAAATACTTTGCTTTATGTGGAGTGGAAGACTGCTCCACAGAAGCAGTAAACCTTGTAATACATACATGTCCCTCTAAAATGTCCTGTTAATGTTTCAAAGGAAATTGAGATCCCTTAATCAGGTATTTACTCTAGCATTGGACTTCTAAATGTGTAATAGGGCTAACAGAATAGGGTCTGTTGAGACTCTAGATGTGAGGCAGAGATCACCTTTTAGTAGTCTATATGGTGCCAAGAAGAGGGACAAAGTTTTGAGATGATCTGAATAATGTTTATGATTTAGATGTTATTTTTTAGTGAGAAGGCATTATGGTTATTCCAGTTGTGACAAGTGTTTGGACAGGTACATACCAAAGGGGCATTTTATTCAATGATTGGTCTAATGAGAACCAAGTAGAGTGGAATAATTACATCCCTGGACCTGGACACCATACCTTTAGATACAAGCTGTGCAATAAAAAGGTCTTGCTTACAATAGTGGATATGTGGTTATCCAAGGACAGTTCTTTGTTGACATAGGTTCCCCGATCCTTAACTATAGGATCAACTTTGGGGGATATCAATTTGATAGTTATAAGGGAAGTCATGCTTGCTGAAGGATACTGTTATATATTACTTGCCATTTAGTTTTAGTCCATAGTTTTGAGAGTAGGTATTTGCTTAGGAAAGGCCTCTTGGAGAATTTTGGTGCCCTCTGGGGAATTTATGATGGCACCGAGTTTACAGTCATTTGCAAACATGGACAGGCATAAGTTCTTAACATTTACTCTGACCTTTGTGAGATAAATGCCAAAGATGGTTCATCCAAGGACTGACCCCTGGGCTACACCACTAGTGACAGGTCTTTTGTGGGGGTAGTTTCATCCACCATAATTTCTTGGGTTTTATTTGTGCACCAGTTTGCTATACAATGGGTTGCAGAGGGATTTACATTTAACTGGGAGAGTTTATCGATGATGTTTGAATGTGAGATGGTGTTAAATGCCTTTGTGAGGTCTAGAAATGTCGAGTGCACTCATCCATTGCTTCAGTAACCTTCCCGAAATAAATTGACCAGGTTACATAGGTAGGATCTGCCCTTAATGAATATGCACTGGTTTGGGGCAAGAGTTTGTAGGTTGCCTATGTCCTTATTTATTAATTTCACAATAATCCTTTCCTTAGCCTTACATATGAAGCTGGTCAAGCTTATGGTTCTATAATTACCTGGGTGTATTTATGCTTGTCCTTTGTGTAAAGGAATTACTGTTTCTGTCCTCCATTCATCTAACATGCGGCCTGTTTGGAGGCTGATACTGAATAGCTTCTGTAGGTGGTCTCACAAGTCCTTCTTCAGTCTGATGAGTAGGCACTCCAGTATGTTACTTGGCTGCATGGAAGTAGCCTTGTTAGCCATGGATAGTGCTTATAGGACTTGTTCTTGGGAGATTTGAAGGGAAGGTATAGATGTGGGTATGTGATCAGGGAATATAGGAGAAAATATGTTTCTAGAATCTTGAACACTACTCTACTTCCTCTGAAACAAGACCAATCTCTACAATCTTTCAGAGCATAACTAAGTCTCATCCAACGAGCTTCTGGCTCTGTCAATGTTGGTTTCCAGGCTAAATTGCATGTGAAATATTTTTCCCAACTGAAACACCCCTAATAATATTTAGCCTTTCTGTACTATTTCACTCATCTTTTTTCTCCACAGCCTATCTTATCTCTGTTTCCCTTCATCTTCCTATTCCACTCTGTCATGTTTCTTTCACATCCCTGTAGCTCTATTCTGCTTGCACTGCCCTGCATTCCACTGCACCTTAATCCTTCCTTCTACCACTCAATTGCTTAAAACCTTTTCTCAATACCACATTTTCCCTCTAACTCCAATAGTATCCCAACTCAACAATGATGTTCTGTGCCACAATCTAACCTTCAAACAGTCTTCTGCTTTTGACTTCCAGTTTAACATCCAGTTATTATATATACCTAACTACAATATCCTTTATATTTTGTTCACCCTTATTGTATGTACTGTGAACTATTGTTTTCCCCTGTTGTTATTATTGTGATTTTCATACATCTGCAAAAGCTGCTATACTATCTGTAAAACATGTCTATATCAACTGATGTACTTTTTTTGTTTTACTTTAAAATCTTTATATTTGGAGTTTTTCTCCCTGGGCCTCCTCTGAAAACGGCTCTTATACCCAGTCAGACTTTCCTGGCAAACAAAAACAATAACTAACTAATTAACTAACTGATTACATCAATATGGGTTTGCCCCAATCTATATAAGTAAGAAACAATGACTTTATATCACTAAGCACACTGAAAGTAAAGGGGCGCGATACAGTTCTGTGCAGAAGTCTTAAAAGAGTGAGGACAGAGCTACTAGCAACACGAAACCATCTTTTGACAAATAACTGGTGGAGGATAAGGTTCATGAAGACTTGTAAAGGGAGGACATGATTCTACTTAACAATAGCAGGAACAAAACAGTGGTAAATTTCTGACCTCTCAGCTTGAAGTCAGTTGTAATGAAAAATGTTGGAAGAAGGAACTTTAGAATATCTGGAAGTTAGTGGGCCACTGAATCACATATAAAATAGATATACAGCAGGAAAGTCATGCATACAAATCTGTTATTCGCTAAGGTAACTATGACATATATTCATTTATTCCTCATTTACCTGCTTTATCTGTTCTGTGGTCACAGAGAAGCTGATACCCATTCAGACACTTAGTGGGTACAAGACAGAGAAGCTAATCCTGGATGGGACACCAGCTCTTCACAGGATGCATGCACACTTACAGGCAATCTGGTGACTTGTCAGTTCATCTGTAGAACATCTATGGGATGGTGGAGGAAACTGACATCTGACAAAAACCCACTCAGGCACAGAGAGGATATATACACAGATTTCACACAGTAGGCACACTGACCAAGAAATTAATTCAATAAGCAAGCACTATGAGGCAGAAACTTAACTGCTGTCTGTGGCACTGAACGTCTTGGACAACTACAATACTGAATCAGAAATGACCGGGGAAATGAGCAATTTAGACTTTAGTAAGATGTAATTAGGAATGCTTGCAGTGGATCTAAAGGAGAAAGCATTGGTAGAACATTGGACTGATAATAAGTTACAGAGAATCATAGTAAATGAAGTCCACTCAATTGACATGACTACTACAAGCAGAGCACCACAAGAGTCAGCACTGAGGTCAGTCCTTTTCATTCAGCAGATTTATAAACACCACTGCCGAATGACTGGAACTGGCAGTTATGCACAGGAGGAAGGTATGGGAGCAAAAACAAATACAATGGCTGCAGATTATCCAGTTAGGACAACTAAAATTAAACAAACAAGGTGTGAAAACTTTGGTAAAATGCAGAAGAAAAAATTAACTTTTATTTCTCTCTACAGAATGAAAAAAGCACTGTGTGAAGTTATTGAGACATCATGTTTTTGTGGACATAATCAGTACAAAAGCATTCAAAAACAGGCAAAACAACTGAGGTGAATGTTTTTACCAGGTGGTAGGTAGATGATATAAGAGGTTAACATGTCCAGTTATGAAGAAATCAGATAGGGAGGTGCATGATTAAATATCTGAGTACCTAAATGGGGTATCCATAAATTCCAGCAGGTTACCATCTTAAAAAAGACAGCTGAGAAAAACAGGAAATGTTATTTATTTATTTGCAGTTTGATTACCAGGGAAGTCCACTGGGCCAAATTGACCCATTTTCAGTGGAGGTCCGGGGAAAAAAGCTCCAAGATGCATTATACAATTTAGATATAACTGATAGTCAATATTAAAGATATTATGTAGAATAGTTACTCATAAATGCATTCAATATCATACATAGTTAACAAATTCATTAAATCTGAAGGTAGGGATCATACAGTTTCATTTGAGGAAAACAGATATGTGTTAGGTGTGGAAACAGTTTACATACAAACCTTTCAAGAAAATGTAAACACGCTTTACATACACACGTCAACAGTAGAATGCTATTTACAATATTTACAAGGTTGGGCTGTGTGAAGGTAGCTGTAGGAGTTGTTGAGAGCTTAAAGAGAAGCTATAGAAATTGCTGAGAGCTTAGATAGGCTCATAGGAAGATAACTATGAGAGTTGTAGAGCTTGGGAACCAGAGAGAGAACCCCCTTTAATTAGGTTGGGTGAAGGCAGGTACATTGCCATTTAGTGGACAGGTGTTTGAATAGTTGGGTTTTGAAGTTTTCTGAGTTTGGTATGGTTCTTAGTGTGGAGGGAAGGGGATTCCATTTTTTGCCTAGTGAGAAAGATAGGAGAAGTTGGTCAGCAGGACGTTTAGGTTTATGGATAGTAATTACGTTCTGATTTTCAGATCTGAGAGCTCTGTTGGGTGCATAAGGGGGAAGGATGTTAGTTAGAGCGGGACATTTTGTTGGGTGAAATATGAGTCTATATGCAGTAGTGAGTTGGAGATAGTCTAGGTAGTTTGGGAGTTCAAGCCAATTCAGGGATTGTAGGGTTAGGCAGTAATGGGTGGTATTTTTAGATTTAGAGGCAAATTTAGAGATTTTGTTGTAGCAGTTTTCTAGTTTAGAGGTGATAGAAGAGGACAGGTTGGTTAGAAGAGGGGCTCTGTATAATAAGGAAGGAAGAAGATAAGTCGAGGCCAGAGTTTGCCTGGTAGAGTTGCAGAGAAAGAGATTATTCCTATACAGCATACCTAGCTTTTGGTGGGTTTTCTTAATATTTTGTTGAATATGAATATCAGACTTGAGGTGTTCATCTACAGTAATGCCAAGTAGTTTGGCAGAGGGGACCACTTCTATAGGTGAGTTGGTTTGACTGTAGACTTTGAAGTTGTTTTTATCGTAGAAGAGGGTCTTTTTGGGAGGGAATAGTAGAATCTTTGATTTATTTGCATTGAGAGAGAGGTGGTTTTGGCACATCCAGTTTTCAGTTGTTGAGAAGGAAGTTTGGGTTTTAGTCAGCAATTCAGAGAGGTTTGAGGCAGAGCAGACTAAGGTTGAATCATTTGCGTATTGAATGATTTTAGCATCAGGAATAGCAGTGTGAAAGTTATTGATGAAGATGTTAAAAAGCATTGGCCCAAGGATGGATCCCTGTAGTACGCCAGTTGGGGTAGGTAGGAAGGAAGAGATGGAGTTCTTCCATTTGACTGCCTGTGATCTGTCTGATAGATAGCTGGAGAACCAGGATAAAGCATTATGTGAGAGATTAAGGTATGAGAGATGACAGAGAAGGTGCTTGTGGGAAACAGTATCAAAGGCTTTAGACAGATCGAGTAAAACAATAGAAACTAAGTGTCCTGAATCTCGGGCTTGATTGACACTTTCTAGGAAAGAGAGTAGAGCGGTTATTGTGCTATGGCCTGGACAGAAGCCATGCTAGGTAGGAGTGAGAAGATTGTTTTGGATCAGGAAAGGCATAAGCTGGAGGTGGATGCATTTTTCTAGGATTTTGGAGATTAGTGAAAGCAAAGCAATGGGGCAAAAGTTTGAGATGCTGGTATTTTTGCCTCCTTTATGAAGAGGAAGAATATAAGCTGAGCACCAGAGTTTGGGGACATATGATTCTTTTATGGATCGGTTGATAATGATGCTGATTGAGAGAGCAATGCCATCAGCAGCACATTTTAGGAAGGAAGAGGGAATATTGTCGGGAGCATTAGAGCAAAGTTTAAGTTTGGACAAAAGTTTTTTTTATAAAGTTAGTGGAGATGGGTTTGAGTTCAAACAGATGAGGAGAGTTAGAAGGGGGAAGAGTGTAGAGCAGTTGGGTTATTATTGGGAAATGTCTTGGCGAGGGTAGTAATAGTTTCTATGAAAAAATGAGTTAAATTCAGAGCCTAGTTCGAGGTCAGATTTACTTGGGTCAGGACAGGGATTATTCTTGGAGCCTGGATTGAGGAGTGAGTTTATTGAGTTCCAGAATTGTTGGGGTTTTTTATTGTTATTGGACTGAAGTTTGATATAGTAGGATTTTTTTGTCTTTGGTGATTAGTCGTTTTGCACTGTTGCGGAGCTGTTTATATTGGAGCAAGGTATTGGCCAGTTTATTGTTTTGGTAAAGCTTCCATAGTTTGTCTCTGTGGTGCATAATCTGTTTTGTCTCTTTGGATAGCCAAGGAGCAGTTTTAGTTTTTATGCTTTTGTTTCTTAGTTGTGCTAGTCAGTTTAAAGTATCAATGAAGACAGAGTTGAAGTATTCTATAGCTTTGTCAAGAGGAAGGATGTTTAGAATTTGCCAGTTCATTTGTTTGAAAGTATTTGATAAAGTAGTTGGGTTGAAACTACTGAGGTTACGAGTTTGAATGTATTGATGTTGGTGTGGGGAGGAACTAGCTGAGCAATGCATAAAGGCTGTGAGGTGGTCACTAAAGGTATCAGGAATTGTGCCAAAATTGGTTATTTTATTTGGATCTGAGACAAGGATCTAATCTATAGTGAATCTGAGAGGGTTTATTTTGTTAGGTCGAGTGATGCAGAGGATTATTTGAGTGAAGTTATAGAGGTTAATGGATAGGGAGGGAGAGGGGCAATTGATTTTATTCCAGTCAATATTCACATCACCAAGGATATAAGTTTCATAGTTAATTTCAGTAGAGGCCCATAGGAGAATATTTTCGAGTGCAGAGATATTGTTACCAGGTGAGATATATAGGGCAATGATACAGATATTTTTATGTTTATTTAGTTTTAGAATTCCAGCAGTTAGTTCAGTGTTCTGGAATTGAGGAATTGGAATTTGGAGGGGAATTAAAGTAAGAAGGTTGGAGTAGACTAGGGCAGTGCCTCCACCTTTTTTATTTAGTCGGTCATTTCTGAGACAGTGAAATCCTGGGGGCAGAATCTCAGAGTTGGAGATAAAGGGCTTGAGCCAAGTTTCGGAGATGGCTAAGATAACTGGTTGGTTATGGCTTAACCAAGCTTGAAATTGGTGTACTTTGTTGTTTAGACTTTGTGCATTAATTGTAAAAATCTTTAGGGTGTTGAGATAGGAGGAAGAGGGTAAGGGATGAGTGTTGTTAATAAAGGATGTAGGACCAGGGTTAGGATGGATATCACCAGCTTGGACTAGGTTGTTGAAGGAGATATCCTTTAGCCATATTGGTCTGTCAGGCATGAATTTTGGTAGATTGTAGATTGGAGCAGGTGACAGTGCCTTGACTTTAGAGGAGAAGAGTTTAGGGTGAAATAGGTGCAGAGGGTTGGGCTGAATGAGAGAAGAGGAGATAGAGTGGAAATGGGAGTAAGAGTGAGAAGGTGGGTTTGTATGGTAGTTGTCTTTGTAGGTGGTATTGGACAAGCATAGGTGGAATATGAGGTAACATAGTATAAGGGAAGTAGGAACAGAAAGAGGAGGCTGGGGGACTGGAGGGTGTGATAACTTGAGGAGAGCATGATGGAGCAAAGAGAGAGTGGTATGAGTGGTTAGGAAAATAGAGAAGGCTATGAAGAAGAAAGGGTTTAAAAAGTGATGGAGGTATTCTAGAGATTTAAGGAAAGAGGAGGGGACTATAATTTTTGGGTGGAGTACAGATTTTAAGAAGGATGGCTATAGGTGGGAGGAGTAATGAGGGGGGAGCTGGTATTGGGTAATTAGGCTGAGAGGGTGGGGAACACTAGAGGTGAGTATGGCAGAAAAAGTATCAGCAAAGAGCTGTTTAAAGGCTGTAGTTGGAAGGTATGAGCTAAACATTTCCATCCAGAAAATGAAGGCTGCCTTTACAGAGGGTGGTTTAGCGGGGGGGGGGGGGGTATTTACAGTCTAAGGATATTAACTCACAACCAACTGTTTGTGAAAAAATAAAACTTGTTGGGATTATAAAGAATATCTAGGATTTATATTGGTAGATGCTGCCACCTAATGGTAGAAGGAGATAGCAAACAGCAGGGTTAGTTGGACCAGTTTTAGGTTTAAATATATTCTAGGGTAGTGATAACAGGAGGGGGAGAGGGCAAACGGTCTGCAGTAGGCTGCTAGAATGTGCACACGGGAGGGCAGACTAACTCTATAGATAATTAGTGTTAAGCAACATACATTTACACAATTTTGTTGGAGGGGTCTTCTCAGTAGAATTTTTCTAAGTACTAGGCAAGCTGGCCAATTCAGGGTGTCTTCAGGTGATGGCCGGAGGTATTCATTTTGCATTTAAAACAGGGAGGGAGCACCTGGATGGATTACGGGAGGCGAAAACAAGTAGCCTAAACCGCAGGACCAGCACAGAGGAGCTGTGGATGCTCAGGACAGGATTTAGGTTATGAAGCCAACAACGTAGCTGACACAGTAAAGAGACAAGAAGCATTATTTCAAACAGTGAGATGCAAAAGGCAGTAATATGTAATGTTATATAAAGATGTTTGGCTAGACAAATCTGATTTTAATAAGGCATCTCCCATAATATTTTCTGTAGATTGACTCAAACTGCACAAATATTATGGTAGACTCACTGTCTGTGTAACTGGACTCATTTACAGGACACGTTTTCTGCTTAAATAGCAAATGAGAAATTTCCAAGAAATACATTTTTTTCAGTTCCTATAGGAAGCTGACAAAAATTGTAATTCTAAGAAATGCAATCTCAGTTTCTTTTTTTAACAATATCATTCATTATTTGTTAGTACCAGGAATACTGTAGGACTGCTTAAATTACTGGAAAGACTTTAACAGCTGGCCGGAATAAATCTTTGTTTTTTTTTCTGATTTCCCTGTAATTGCAAGCTGGTAGCACAGATGTAACCTTGATAATGTGCAATAAAACTCCCTGGTATTCAATGTCAGTAGAGCATTTTGTTAACTTTTAAAACAACAGTAGATCATTTAGAGGTCCACCTAACGTAACTGCACTGTCTCTCTCACTCTCTCTCTTTCTCTTTCTCTCTTATATATATATATATATATATATATATATATATATATATATATATATATATATATATATATATATATATACACACACACAGACACACACACACACACACACACACATATCTATATAGTAGCAGTTACTTTGGCTGACAAATTGTTTTATCAATGGTTTGTGTGCGACAGTCGATTATTGTTATGTTGACTATAGTACTCTTTTTGTGGATTCCCTTTGATCACAGTTGTGTGATAACAGATTAAATGTGAATATATAAATATATACAGGCTGTACTTCTCTAATTTTATTTTTGCAAAATGAAAATTGAGAAAATGAAATACCTGAATGGCGAATTTTTCCCAGGGCAAGTAAACACTTTCCCAGACTTCAACGAAACACGCACTGCAGTAAATAAAACCCAGCACCCCCCCTAACTATATATACCAACTTTGGGATCGCACTACAGTGTAGAAAAGGGCATGTTGGAGAAGTGTTTACTTGCCCTGAGAAAAATTCGCTGTTCGGGTATTTCGTTTTTGTGATTTTGAATATGCTATGTACAATGTATGCAGTGTCAGTAAGTGTGTTTTTGATCTATTTAAATGTAATAACTGATAGGTAGATAGATAGATATGGATATAGATAGCTGTATATGCAGACTACTAGTGGTGAAGTGTTGGCAGCAACAGCAAACAACACAATTTACATCAGCTGAGTTAAAGTTTAATAAGGATACAAGCAATGAGAGGGAAAGTTTAGTGTAATAAGAAGATGCATAGAAAAAGGCATATAAAAAGCTTGCATTATTCTCCATAGGCAGTGTATAAGATCTAGAGGAGGGTATTTTATGCAGTTACTGAGACCTCATCTTCCTATAGACAGACTCAGGATAGAGTCTGCTCAAGACAGAACAAAGCAAAACATGTACATGCCCTTTACCAAGAGGCACCCGAAGTCTTCATGAGTTTAACTTTCATAGCCTCCTAGAAATTAGGT
Source organism: Protopterus annectens (assembly GCF_019279795.1). Classification (NCBI taxonomy): domain Eukaryota; kingdom Metazoa; phylum Chordata; order Ceratodontiformes; family Protopteridae; genus Protopterus; species Protopterus annectens. The sequence goes on along the minus strand of NC_056739.1, from coordinate 1,263,234,248 downwards.
GGGGCAGTACATGAAAACAGATGTTTAGTAGCTGCTAATAAAAAGATAAATGACAGACTAAAAGGTTGATGATGCAGTGATTAACAACAAAGTATTACTTCACAATAATGTTTTTCAGAAGGCAGTAATATACTAAGCTCTATAAAATGATTTTTACTTGAAAGAGTTGTAACAACCTAGCTCCCCTAAAATTCTCTTTGATTTATAACAGACTGTTCTGGTAATCTTGCAGATTTCAGCATCTGCATAACTCATTTATAGGATATGTTGTCTGATGAACTACCTGGTAAGAAGCTTATAAGAAGTAAAAACTATTTTTTAATTTACTTTAGAAAATGTGGCAGTTTACATGTTTCTAAAAAGAAAAGGGCACTCTGTTCTGCTAAATAAAACATACTATTTATTATTACTAAAAACTACTGTACATCTAGATCATTTGGTCAAAGAATAGCACTTGGATAGTGGAAATAAGTTTTGTTAATATTTCATTTTTTTACTGTTCATTAATATAGATGTCACCTTAATTCATCCATTCATCTACACCCCCTTTTTCCATTTTTTGCACATGGGATTGGAGTATCATTTCAACAGTGATAATCAACCGAATGCAAGTTCCAGACTACTGCATGGCTAACCTTAATATTATACCATGATCCCCCCAAAACGTGCACGCTGATTGGCCAGCGTGCCCGTTGTAAATCGAGTTATACTAATGGAAAAAGGTCCGGTCGCCCGGACTTTTTTCCATTAGTATAACTCATTTTTTTTAAACACTGTCTCGCTATGTTAAATGGGTTTAACATAGCGAGACAGCTTTAAAATAAGCAACGGAGATCTCCGTTGCTTATTTTAAAGCTGTCTCGCCATGTTAAACCCATTTAACATAGCGAGGCAGTGTTAAAAGCAACGAGAAAGCAAGATCTCCGTTGCTTTTAATCTCGCTATGTTAAATGAGTTTAACATAGCGAGACAGTTTAAAATAAGCAACGGAGATGTCCGTTGCTTATTTTAAAACTGTCTCGCTATGTTAAACTCATTTAACATAGCGAGACACTAAAAGCAACGGAGATCTTGCTTTCTCCGTTGCTTTGCACAACTCTGATGTACTGCGCAGGCGCAGTACATCAGAACTGCCGCGGATGCCAGACATCTGCGGAAGGGCAGTAAACAGGCATTATACTATGCCATTATTTAAGAAAAGTAACAGTTTCTTTTCTTAAATAATGTCATGGTATAATAGCAATAACCCACTTCTGGGTGTGGGTAATGCTAAATTTACCCACGGTTGGCTTTGTTTGGTCGCTCGGGCTTCGCCCTCGGGACCAAACCACGCCAACCGTGGGTAAATTTAGCATTACCCACACCCAGGCGTGGGTTATTGCTATAATATTTATTAAAACAGTTCTACTGTTCGGTGCCAGGATTATTTTTGGACAAACTTCTTAATAGTTTGCTGATTTCATCTCATTACTGCATCACTTAGAAGTTGTCTTAATGCCACTGCTCAATTGTTTCTTTTACCAATATACTGGGGATCTGCAATACATATCCTGCGCATCAATTAGCAGAACTAAACTCTGAACTAAATCTCCAGTCAGTTAAATGCAGATTAACAGAAAAACTCTGTAAACCTGTAGTCCAATGCACCTGGGGTTGATAGTTGAGTGTCAAATCAATGTTTTGCTGGATCATATATGTATGTTAAAATCTAAAAGACTTTACTGCTGAATGGACTATATGAGTTGCATATCTTACACCAACATTTTTTTCATTTCAATTGGTGAAGAAAGTAAAGTGAATGAAGAACATTTACTTTTCACAATGAACACATTTTTTGCTTGACATGACTATGATTCCCTTGGATTTTCATCACAGAGTACGTACAGTTCTTTACAATGTTGTTGTTGTCTTTCGGCTTTTCCAAAATCATTCTGGTGTAAACTGTACAAAAAAACACCAGAGGCCAGCATATGCAGCTAATAACTCCTTTATTCAAGAATAAGTATTAGTAGGGCATATAATGCCACAGGAATCTACTAATGTCAATTTAAACTGGTTTCAGCTTAATAGCCTTCATCAGTGAAGAAGCATAATAATGAACAAATTCTCATAAATATTTATAGAAACCACCAGCCAATAGAAATGTGGTATGGTCCAACCCTAAGGCTGGTTTCTCAATGTGATTAATAAAGCCGTACACAACAATTACTATCACCATCCAAATGAACTATATATGAAAGAATCATATAAATGTATGTTATAACCAAAAAAACATATCATGGAAATGATGAATATAAATAATAATAAACAATAAAGAGTAATTAAGAAAAGAAATAAATATCCATCAACAATGTGTTATCTTATAAGTATATAAGATATGAGAATAGTATACTATCTAAATACACAGATATTGAAGGAAATGAAAAATGTTTCCCCACCTGTGTCGGCAACAGTGTTGTCATAAATACAAAACTGGAGTTTGTAACATGTAGCTAAATGCTAGGGGTAATAGTATGGATTAGTGAAATAATAATCCACCAGCTGATCACAATAACAATAGTTTACCAATCCATAGCCCAGATTATATCCAGGCACTTAACGAAATGGTAAACACAACAATAACCTATGGTAATGTAAAGAAATAATCTACAACATGAACATGAATATTTATTTATCTGGACTAATAGTTCATAAACCAATAAAGTCCAAACCATACTTAGAAGAAAAAAATCTAATAAGTTCATGTTCTTCCCAATCATAGCTCATATACTATGATTCCGGTAATTTAAGCATCTATAATCTCCTAGTCCCAATAATCTATTAAATTATAGATGATCATTAAGGCCGGAGGGGGGGAATAAAGCCCCAAGGTGAATTATCCAATATTTTTCTTTGTGATTCAAAATGCTATGCCACCCTTGTTGATTGCTCCTATCTCCAGTTATTTTATCTATGATCATAAACCTAAATTTGGCATTATGATGTTTTAAGGTGTGTCTATACAGAGCATTAGTCTCCTTTCTGTTTTTGATGTCACTTTTGTGTTCACCCATTCTAACCCTGAGTGATTGTGATGTTTGCCCGACATAAAATGCTGAGCATTGACACGTTGCCAGATATATGATCCAACTACTGCTGCAATTCCCAAAAACTCTAAGATCGTAAACTCTACTGGTGTTGGCACCGGTGAACTGTTTTAATTTACTTAATTGGTTACAGGATACACAGTGGCCACATGGAAAGGTTCCCAAGAGTTCATCTCCCGACATTGACAGCTGTTTATAGATGGCGCCCCCACTTTCTTTGTGCTTATAGTGCTCTTAAGGTTTTACCCCGTCTGTAGGAAAATTTACATTTTGGGCCCAAAAGGTTTCTTAGTTGGTCATTTGCTAGTAATATATTCCAGTTGGAATCAAGAATGTTTCTAATGACATTATGGTTTCTGCCAAATGTAGTGACAAACCTAAGTGAAGATTCATCACTTGTCTGTTGACGTTTTTTGTACTCTAAAAACATATTTCTGTCCTGGTTGTCTGACCATATACTAGCTGATATTACGTCATATTCGTGATATCCCCTTTCTAAGAATCTGTTTTGAAGATCCAGTTTAGCGACCTCAAAATCTGTTTTGGAAGAACTAATACGTTTGATCCTCAAAAATTGAGATTTCGGTATATTACGGATGGTGTGGCGTGGATGCATACTAGATGCATGGAGCAAGGTATTGTATTGTGGATATTTCCTAAAGGCTTTGGTACTCAAAGTGTGGTCATTGTTCCTATAGACAGTAACATCCAGAAAATCAATAGTATTGAAATCGTATGTGATTGCAAATACTATTCCCCAAATGTTACTATTCAGATATTCCACAAACTCCTGCAAATATGTAGAATCCGCACACCACAACTGTACAAAGCCTTAAAAAATAGATGCATTCAGATGATACATATCTTAGTAATGCAGCACTCCCAGTCCAATATTCAACATGTGCATTCAAAAGGGGCTTTGTATAATTCTTAAAAGCAATTTATTGGGAGTAGATCTGAACTTGATAATTTATCAGACTGTAAATTGTCTAGGGTTGCCACCTTTCACTGCTGATAAAACTGGACCAAGGACACACTCCTCACACCTCCCTTAACCCTGCCCATTTCCTCCCCTCTCCCACCCACTTGCCCACAATTTTGTGATGTCACCCCAATCATCTGCTGAGGAGGATGCCCTCTTTTTGCATTTCTGATGTCTTCATTCTGTGGATTTACCATATTTTTCCAAAAAAAAAAAAGCATAGCAAATCTGTTGATTTATCAAATTCAGATAGTCTGCTTCTTTTTTGAAACAGAATACCAGAGTTTGCATGGTGTTTTCCAGACTACCAGAGAATCTGTCTGATTTCTGGATAGTTTGGAAAAAATGCATAGGTGGCAATGCTAAAACTGCCATCACCTCTGGTTCTTATATAGGCTCATTCAGGTTTTCTACCTGGTGTGCAGTTGTTTTGGCTAATGTATTGCATTGAAACTCCTTTCTTGTATTTTTCTAAACATGTTTGTTAAATCACAATTATTACACAGATATACATATATTAATAGAAAAGGCAACAAACCATATTGACATTTTAATGAATTTTATGCAGTATGCACATGGGTCTTTATAAGAATTATAATTCACTCTCACCATCATCAACTCCTCCCCCTTTTCTCATTTTTTTTACAAGGAGTTGGGATGTTGTGTCATCTGTCGCCATTTCTGGATTCAATGTCACTCCCCTATGTTCTTCAACAGTCTCACCTGGCTGTCATAGGTCTTCATTCACACAATCCATCCACTTCTTTGCTGGATTTTCTTGTTTCTTCTTGCCTACTTCCTGACTATCCCAAATCTTCATCAGATTGGCTTCTGCTTTTCTGCACATGTACCCAAACCACAGTAATCTGTTCTCTTTGACCTTCTCTGCAACTGGAGCTTCTTTGGCTTCTACTCTGATGTCATTATTTCTTCATCTGTCCCACAGTGTGTATCCTACCACTCATCTCAGTTGCTGCCTCTCCATCACCTCTAGCTTCCTCAACTGCTCTGCCTTTACTGACCAAGTTTCTGAACCATACAGTAGTACTGGACACACCACTGTTTTGTACACTTTACTTTTCAGCTTCTTTGTCATTCTTCTGTCATACACTGTCCCTGATACTCTTTGCCAGTTGGCTGCAGCCTCTCTGATTCTAGATTTGACCTCCTCATTCAGACTTCCCTTCTCCTCAACCACTTCTCCTAAATGCTTGAAGCTGTTAACCTGTTCCGCTATCTTCCCTTCTATTACCTTTTTCATCTTCTTCTGATTTCCTCCATTCACAGCCATTACAACTGTCTTATCTGTACTCAATTTCATTCCATGTGCCTTCAGTTTTGCACTCCATTCATCTGTCCTTTGCTGAAGTTCTTGATCAGTCTGCCTGTAATGCTACCTCATCTGCATGCAACAACTTTGATGATCTGTCCCTGCTGACCTGTTTGTGAATGAAGTCCATCACCAGTATGAGCAGCAGTGAGCTCGAAGCTGAACCCTGATGCTCACCCATCCCCAATGGGAACACTAACATTAGAGAAATGTTCTCAATCCATGCCTTATGTTAAATGTCAATCCTCCCCCGAATATTATTTTGCATGCATTGTTCCCACAAATCCAATTGTTCCATGCTATTTTCTCCTTCTCTTTTCTGAGGATCCTATCTACAGTTCTTTTATCTCTTGTACAATATTCAGTACTTCAGTTGCAGTTGTCTTAGATTTTAAGTTCCATTGTCTAGCAATTGTTTTTTGCCAGCCAATAACATTAAACTAAAAAGGCCCTAATACATCTAGGCAATTCAGATTCTATGTCTCAGCTCAAACAAATGTTTCCTTCAGTTACAACCATTTTCTTCCCAAACGTTTCTGACAAATCAAGAAATCAACATTTTTCTATCACTGTGAAGGCCCATCTGGCAATTAATATTATTATACCACTTTTCCTTTGCTCCTAATATTTTGCTGAATGTCCAGTCTGAAATCCTGTCCTTGTCAAATTGACATACTCATTTCTATCCACGTCTCTTGCAGCATTCCTATTTGCACACAAAATTTCAAAATGTTCAAAATGTAGTACTTTTTGTTCTGTACTTGTAAATCCATTTGCATTCCATGATAACATGGATAGAGTGGGCATTATGAGATATTACTCCCACCTATTACATATGAAAGTTCTTTTGAATGTATTTGTCCAACTTGTAGCTTTCATGCACACACACTAATGTTCAGCAGGCCAATCTCTTATTCAATTGCTTCGTCTTCACCATCTGAATGTATGCCACATTTTCAATACATCTTTCTTAAATGAAAACACTCAAAATAAAATCTAAATAGATTTTCAGAATCCTATCCTCTTTTAGCTTATAACAAACATGCAATATATATATATTTGTAGAACAAAGTATCCCATTCTAGATAGAAGCAGTTGCCCCAAATTGATGGTTGCACCTGCAGGCATTACCTATTCTAAAATAAGTTTACCCATATATGTTATGTGTTCTTTTCTTATCTCATTTCCCCTCTTTGTTGCAAAAAACAGCTTGCACACCTTCAGTAAAAAATGAACTTTTCTGGCTAAGAAAAAGTGCACTGGAATACTGCATACTGTTATAATAAAAGTATTAAATTATTATGGCTGCTGTCTTTTTGATATTGCTGTCTGAGCGTTTTCTTCTGTAAATAGGGACCTTTTCATTAAAATAATCAAAAAATGTAGAACTTCCATTGATCTTTTCAGTAACTCGGTAGGAAAATCCAGAGTGTTTATGACTAACCTTTAACTGTTGGGCAATGTATTATCAATTGAAGCAAACTAAAACACATTTTTACAAACAAAGTAAAAACAAAAATTAATGTTATTGTAACACAAACCCCTCCACAAAAAATAAATAAATAACATAATAGCTTCATGCAGATGTGTACTTCACAGTGTCATGCCTCACCATTGTCAGGGTCTAATATCCTTGAAATATACTTATCAACCTTCATTATGATCACAGCCACTTTCTCCTCCACACTTTCCTTTTGAACTTAATCTTCTGTATCATAAATACTGCCTTGGCTTGAATGAGCATTTCTGCTTCTTCTTTGTATTGCTTGATTTATCTCCCTCTCTCACCTGGATGAAATTTCTCCTTGATGCATACATTTCCTCCCAGTTTTGTTTGCTTTTCTGTTCAGTATTATCATGCTGAGATGGCACATTGTTCTCAAATAGTTATTAATTTCTATCTGTATAATAACTGCAGAGTTCCACTTATTTTTGTTACATCCCATAAACACTACAGTTTCTCTGCCCAGGTCATCTGCTTCCTTCCTCATTTAAAGCAATAATTTAGCCACATACTATCTAACACATTATATTCCAGTTTAAGGGAATTTGTGAAAGATATTGCTGAGTAGTCCAAGAGTTTCAATGACATTATGTCTGAGTTGGCTTCCACCAGTATCAGCATGTAAATGTAGAGCAATGAATAAAGCCTGAACTTTTAGCCAATTCTTTGTGAAAAATGGGAATTGATTCTTCTGCATTTTAGCATTTGGCAACTATCAGTCAGAGTGCACTGCATTATTATATCTTACATGCCTTCTATTGCAGCAGGTTGGGACTAGAATATGCTATAAAAGACTAACTAAGTGAATTATATTTTAAATTGAGCAAACTTTCTGAAATGAGATTTTTACCAGCTGTATTAAATGTATGCTTTTCTATGGAGAAATGAAGCCTCACAAATAAGGGGATTATCAGCCTATTACACCCTCCTAGTTAATTAAATCTGAGGTTGCTGCACCCTGGGAGGAGATAATTTCCCCTGTCATTGATTACAGTTAATCAAATGCATTTTATGTAAACTGGACGAACTATACATTTTTTACAATTTGCTGGCACAATGTTTTTATATGTGCCAAATGCTCATACTGTTGTATTCTTTCCACTGATCTGCATGTCCATAATTCTATCTATACAAGAAATCCCTTGTGATTTTGTAGAAGTGTTATTATATTAACAAATACATTATTTTCCTTAATGTATTATAGCTTACATTACCAGTTCATATGAACATTTTATTGGGTAACTTTGGTAAGCAGTTCAAATCAGTTTAGCATCATACTTTTTGCCATATATTAATGCATCTTTTTCTAAAGAACCTCTGTTAATGACAAAAAGCATTTACTTATACCTGTACATTATTAGTCAGTTTACCATGTTAAATTTCCAAGTTCTAGAAATTCCTCCTAAAGTGTATTAATGTTGTTTCACGCCTGTGATATTTCATACCTTCTACTAACTGCTCCCGACTCTTTGTATTGTATCAGCTCTTAGCCCTTCTAACCTAATATTTGCCTTCTAGTATGTTGCTGTTTCCTTCTTTGCAGGATGACCCATAAACACTATGCATAACTAGGTACCACATGCCCAGGTATCAGAACCTGCTACACCAAATGAGTAGAATCTCTGTGACATTGCCTCTGGTTATACCATAATTGCTTCTCAGCAGGGTGCCACACTCTGCCAAAGCTTTCCTACCTGCTAAAACTTCAACACATGATGCAAATCATTTACAATTCACTTTCTCACTTAAAACATGGGTTATCTCTCAACATGCCATATTGCCACAGCTTGACAGGAGTTGTGTTATCTGTACAGTAGCCTATAATGCAAATCTCATACTGGCACAATAAGTTTTAACATACCATACATTATGCATACCCTAGTTGCTTCACAGATTTCTATACTTTTCCATCTTCTGTCTTATTTGATTCCTTAGCTATGGGTAATTATTTAACTCAGTACATACAGAAAAAGGCAGAACTATAAGTGCTGTGAGAAATCAGTTTCTGATATTTCTGATTTCAAAATATAAAATGTGTGATTTTAGAATCAGGAAAAAAATTCTTTCCCACCCTAGGAACCTCTTCAGGATAAGTGGTTCATTAATAAAATTAGTATATGAAATATAGATATTTATAATAAAGTAAAAATAAAGTGAATTAAACTAAAGTTAAACCTAAAGGTGAGATGGCAAATTACTTATTAGCATGATACCTCACACCCTTCTCTCTCAAATAAGAAGAAGACATGAGCAGTATTGGGACCCTTACTGTTTGGTATATACTTCTCTGATGTGAAGGCCAATGTTGGGGGCCTCTGGTTTACCAAGTTTGCTGATGACTGTAAGCTGGGAACAATCATTGAATCCCCAGATGATGTTGACATCCTGCAAACAGGCCTAAAAGTGACAAATGACTGGTGCCAAAACCATGGTCTGAGACTAAATTATAAAAATATGTAATCATACCCTTCAGTAAATCCGATATCCCTGCAAATTATAATATCAATCGCACACTCCTAAAAGTAGATCCAGTGGCGAGAGATGTTCAAACACAGATAGATAGTAACCTAAACTTTGATCACCAAGTAGCTATGGTAATGAGGAAATCCTTCCGTGTGGCTCAACGTATAAGTAAAGGCATGGCATCGATGTCAAAGGAAGTCATAGTGCCATTGTACTCGGCCCTCTAAAGGCCCATAATTGAGTACAATGCTCCCTTCTGCATGTACCTAATTAGGAACTTACACCAGATGGATTGGCCTCAGAAGTTTCTCACTGTAAAAATACAAGCATAAGACACATCTTATACAGACCGAATAAAGGCCATATCCTTTTAATCCATCTCATATGGTTTACTGAAAAGTGATTTATGCCTGAGCTACAAGGCATTCTCTCATTCAGACCTAATGAAAATGTTACTTATTTGCTAAAAAATTATATGAGGGTTACGCATTCTGTGAACCTGTACCTTATTTGTGACTGTAACAGAACTTACTGGAGAGACAGATTCATATCTCAATGGCTCCCCTGCCTATGGAATAAACTTCCTATCTTTGTAAAACAAAGCCCGTCCATCACTCTCTTAAAAATTTTTTTGGATAAATAGATGGGGAATCATAAATTCACTCCCAGGGTACTACCCATGTCCCTTATGGGCAGGGGCAGTCTGTAAAATGACTCAGGGATCCAACACCCAGAGACCCACTACCCCAATAATAACCCATCCCATATCTGTGGAATTAAGATATAATGTTATCATATCCTGGGTATTAGGCTCTTGCACCATTCACCTAGTAATCACCTATGAAGCTATGTCCAATTCATGGCCTTTTAATATGGGAGGTAAGTACTGATATTGCTTACTGAGAGTGACATATGTTAATGCTTATCCAGCTGTTTCATAGATAATGCCATAGGGGACAGATGCTGTGATCTTGAGAGATGTTTTTTTTTCCTTGCAGCTTTGATAAAAACATACTGGCAGGATACCAGATAAATCTGTGGTCATTGTTGAATAGTACACATTACTCCAAGAAAAGAAGCATATATTTTATAGTGATAAGGACTGGGACAGTACCGAACAGCAAATTCTGCTCCTGGCAGAAGTTAAACAATGGTTTCAAATATGTTGGGTTATACATAGTCAGAAAGTGATTGCTTTAGAGTGGGGCAAGTGGAAGAGGACTGTTGATCATGGTAACATGAACTTTGCTATGGTTTGTTGCTGGTAACAATTCTTCTTTCAGAAGAGTTGAAATACATTGTTCTAGTCTCATTTAGGTGAAAACAGTAACAGCATGGCTGTTCAGGGTAAGATGAGGAGGCGGACTGTGTGTAAACGCAAATGACAATTACTTGCTCAGAGTAAAATGATCATCTTTATGGTTTGGCAGGAAAGAGCAGTGCCATTGTGAAAGAAACACTCAAATACATTAATATTATCTTTTTATGTGAAAACATTAAATCTTCCAAGGAATATGTAGTCAGAAAATTGTATGTCCATAATTCTATCTATACAAGAAATCCCTTGTGATTTTGTAGAAGTGTTATTATATTAACAAAGACATTATTTTCCTTAATGTATTACAGCTTACATTACCAGTTCATATGAACATTTTATTGGGTAACTTTGGTAAGCAGTCAAATCAGTTTAGCATCATACTTTTTGCCATATATTAATGCATCTTTTTCTAAAGAACCTCTGTTAATGACAAAAAACATTTACATATGTTGTTGTTGTCTTTCGGTGTTTCCCGGTTAGGGGTCGCCACAGCGGAACTCCGGTCCGCTAATGATTGGCAGTAGATTTTCACGAAAGCCGAGGTGCCAGCTCGGTGTTCAACCTTCAACGAAGGCACACCCATTTACACATGTCTTTCGAAAGCCACCCAGCCGCAGGGAGGACATGCAGACTCCACACAGAAGGCACTCCCTGCATTCCAGCCAAGAATCGAACGGGAGAACCTCTTGCTGTGAGGCAACAATGCTACCGCTGCACCACCGTGGTCAGTTTAACATGTTAAATCGCCGAGTTCTAGAAATTCCTCCTAAAGTGTATTAATGTTGTTTCACGCCTGTGATATTTCATACTTTCTACTAACTGCTCCCGACTCTTTGTATTGTATCAGCTCTTAGCCCTTCTAACCTAATATTTGCCTTCTAGTATGTTGCTATTTCCTTCTTTGCAGGATGACCCATAAACACTATGCATAACTAGGTACCACATGCCCAGGTATCAGAACCTGCTACACCAAATCTGTGGAATTAAGATAGAAAGTTATCATATCCTTGGTATTATTGGCTATGCTTGTAAAGGCCCTTGCACCATTAGCCTAGTAATCACCTATGAACCAATGAACCTATGTCCAATCCATGGCCTTTTAATATGGGAGGTAAGTACTGATATTGCTTACTGAGAGTGACATATGTCAATGCTTATCCAGCTGTTTCATATATAATGCCATAGGGGACAGATGCTGTGATCTTGAGAGATGTTTTTTTCCCTTGCAGCTTTGATAAAAATATACTGGCAGGATACCAGATAAATTTGTGGTCATTATTGAATAGTACACACTACTCCAAGAAAAGAAGTATACATGTTATAGTGATAAAGACTGGGGCCAGTAATGAACAGCAAATTCTGCTCCTGGCAGAAGTTAAACAATGGTTTCAAATATGTTGGGTTATACATAGTCAGAAAGTAATTTCTTTAGAGTGGAGCAAGAGGAAGAGGACTGTTGATCATGGTAACATGAACTTTGCTATGGCTTGTTGCTGGTAACAGTTCTTCTTTCAGAAGAGTTGAAATACATTGTTGTAGTCATCATTTAGGTGAACACAGTAACAGCATGGCTGTTCTGGGTAAGATAAGGAGGCAGACTGTGTGTAAAACCAAATGACAATTACTTGCTCAGAGGAAAATTATCATCTTTATGGTTTGGCAGGAAAGAGCATTGCCACTGTGAAAGAAATACTCTGAAATACATTAATATATTCATTATCTTTTTATGTGGAAACATTAAATCTTCCAAGGAATATGTAGTCAGAAAATTGTTGTTGTGGGGCTGGGGCTGGATACACTAGATGTGTGAAAGCAAGAGGCAGCTACTTGGTCAGCATTAAATGATTATCAGTAATGCTTGTCAGGAAGGGTTAGTGTATGTGTCTGACAGCAGCAAGTTGATATTCATTACTGTGACCATTATTTCTTTCATTTGATCCCAGTAAAATGTCAGATGTGAACAAAATCAGATCATATTTGGGAAATGACAAAGTACATTACATGTACTTTATAATGATTAATGAGCCATTACTATGGCTTGACATAAAGGAGAATATATACATACTATTTATATATATGTACATAAGAACAACAGTTTAGGCTATATTACTATGACCATTACTTGTTTCAGTTGGTCACATACAAACACAAATGATGTACACAGTCAGGAAACATTTGGGGAGTGTGTTGGTAGGCTGTATGTAAAAGTAAGGGGTATTGTATTTACTTTGTTATAGTTAGTCATAGTATGATATCACAGAGAAGCACACTGCATGTATATGACAGCAACAAGCTGGATGCATTAATATGGCCATTATTTTTTCAGCTGATCACATACAAACAAAATAAATGCACACAGTCAGAAAGTGGGTATGTTTTGCAGTTGGGAAGGCAAGCTACACTGAAGACAAGGGACTTATGTTTTACTTGATCATGGTGAAATGATTACCTTGTTTTGGGAGGACAGTGCTTTTCTCTGAGAGCAAAAAGCTAAAATATATTACTTGAGTCATTATTTCTTTCAGTGCATCACATTTAAACATCAGAGGTACACACAGTCAAAAAATGTCTACTTTGGGTGTGGACAAGCAGGTTTGGTATTAAAGTAATTGACTTTAAATTTACTTGATCACAAGTAAGCAATCAACAACATGGATTTCCAGAAAGGGAAAGTCCCTGTTTCTGATAGCAATAAATTGAAAAACTATAGTCACTAATTATTTAATTTAGTCACAGTCAAGGCAAGAGACCATATGTTTCCTTGATCACAGTTAAGTGATCTTTGCAATGACTTATTATAGATGTGCATTCCATGAGAGAAGCAAGTCACAATACATTACAGTGACCATTAGTTTTTTTTTTCAGTTTTCAGAGTCAAACAACAGGAACTTATACAGCCAGAAAGTGGCTATATTTGGCTAAGTAAGAAGGCAGGCTAAACAATTGTTCATATACCTCATCCAGAGCCAGATAGTGTATATCTCAGTTTTTAAGGCAATGTACTTAAATTGAATTAAATATATATTTTTTCTACAAATGTCTTTACCTTCACCTCTATGTTAAATAGAAGGCGTTACAGTATTTGTAAAAAAAGTTTGCTATGATGTGATAATTGTTGTCTATATTTTTTCATATAGTTTAAAGTCTTTCTTTCTAAAATCATATAATTACCTATCTACTGTAATCTGATGTTATTTTACTCATTGTGGAGCTTTTCTCTCCAGGCTCCACTGAAAATGGATTTCTGACCCAGTGGACTTTCCCGGTCAACAAATGTCAATAAATAAATAAATAGTAAATAAATATGAGGCCCTAGGAAGGGTAATGGAGTGCCCCCCCCCCCGCAGCCAGTCTAGTGTCCCAATACTTGGCTCCTTCTCCCCAATTACCATAAATACTGTTCAAACCTGTCAGTGTGATACTATCTTCTTCTTTACTTCTACAAAGATTACAGATATTTGGATTTAATTTAAAACTTTTATTTCAAATTTTATAGCACAAACACTGATAGCCATTTGTTAAACAAAACAATACAGCCTGACAATGAAAATAGACTTAGCAAGAACAACAGTAAACTTCTCTGCCCTTGAAACCCACATTCATTGAAACTGCATTGAAACCCACATTCATATAAAATGCATCTGGCCAGTGGTGAATTAACTATGGACCCCATGCACACATTTTAAGACCATGCGTATATGCTTAATTTTCTTTGCGTCACTTTCCTGATTGTATTAAATTATATTCCTTGTATAATACCGATTGTTAGAGCATACTTTAAGTTTATAATTTTGAACTTTTTTCCAGTAAGAAATTAAACAAAACATATGAACCAATAATGACAAAACTACCCATTTTGGAACATTTCAACCCTAAAAGGCCACTCAAACTTCTATCATTACAATCTAGTAATAGCAGTCAATGTGCACAATCCCTGCAGAAGTAAAAGTCTTTTGAATAATTCCACATTAAAATGAACAGTAACTAATGAAGAGGTTGCTGCTGGCAAACAACTTTGCATTTCAGTGTTTCATCTACAAGTTCGGTTCCTGCTGCCCTGGAAGCGTAAATTGCCTATGTTACATTAACAAAAACAAAAAATATGGTGTGCTGGTAATATTGCGATAGGGAATGGCTGGCAAACCAACAACAGGTTTATAGTTACTAGGCACCTCATCCAAAGGAGGACAGACTCATGAATGCATCTCCATCTCCCCTTATGTTGCACAATAGTTTCAGCAATCAATCTACCTGTTGTGGGAAGAGAACCTACAACTTTCTGCCCCAAAAGAAAGTGTGTTACCTATTGCACCACTAACACTGCACAACACAGCTTTTAAACTCTGTGCATGACATTGACAGATTGCAATCATCAGTAAATAAAAAAAAAATTAGAGGAGACCTGGCAATTGGTGTGGAGATTTAAGGCACTTACCTGTCCTTAGTTACTAAGATTCAGGATTATTTTTATAGCAAAGCTGAGGACGGCAGCTGTCTATTCCACCTAGCACTAAATCTGGCACTGTCTCATCAGCAGCAGTGTGAATGTATACATGGGGACATGCCTGGATATGAAAAATAAGTATCACAGCTTTTATTTCCGCACAAATTATGTGACTTCTTCACATGCAAAGGAAGTCCACCCTGACAGAAGGGCACTTATTACTGTCACAGTGTATATATATATATATATATATATATATATATATATATATATATATATATATGTGTGTGTGTGTGTGTGTGTGTGTGTGTGTGCATGTAAAAAGTTCTAAAATTAGAGTTTGTTGTAATTTAAGAATACATTGAAGATATAACTTGTGTTTTTGTCTTTCAGCTTGCTATTTTATTTGTATAATATATTATATAGAATAAGCATACTTTATTTACTCACAAGCACATACATAGTACAGAAATGTTTCCATTGGTACTTGGGCACTACTTTTCTTCAGTCATATCCTGACTATATCTGTACTGAATTGTTGTTACCTTGGTAGTAATCTTATATACTTGTCCAGAGCACTGATGTTTTTACTTTACTTTTTACAACACTGAAACCATGACACAACCAAAACTTCCTATAATGAAGGTGGCCAGGTGCTGCAATTAAATTCTGCATTGTGCTTCATTTCAATCCTTAAGGGTAAAATTGCTTTCTTAGGAATAATTTATATTGAATACAAAGTATCATTTTCTGAATGTTTTCTTAAAAGTATCAAAAAAGACTGACATGACTTTTATACATAACTAATGAATGATGTGTTTTATAGACATTTGACAGTGTCTGTTTTGCATATTGTATTGTACTAGTAGTGGGCATATGATTTTTGTTCTGGTTGAGGAATGCAGTATATGTCCAGATCATATATATGTTTTAATTTCTCACTATAATAAGTTAAAATATATATATTTCTGCAGAAAGGTACTTTTTTTTTACTGGAAACATACCTTGACCAAAACTGCTAGAACTGGCAATGACAATGTAATGGGATCCAATTCAATACCGAGCTATATTTAAGTCCTAAAGGGAAGAAAACATATTCTAAGTATGTAGTGTACTAGTCTGCCAAAATATATTTTCCAAACGCTTTCCTAAAGAATTCAAATGGAGATTGACATATTACTTTTTCTATATAGACACCAAATGCAAGGTTTACAGATATTTAACAGTGACAGCTTAAAATGTTCTTTTATACACTGTTTCCATTAAGGATGGGCATATGCCATCTCTACAGTGCAATGAATAATACAGATGACAAAAATAGATTGATACAGACTTGTCATTATAGCTGAAGTAGAAATGATATATTTCACTGAATAGAGAACCCTCTCTCTCTCTGAACCCATACTTGACTTGCCCATGTTTAGACTTATAGTTGGTGAATAATATTACATGAAAGTAAAGTTGTACATGTGTCTTTATATCTAAAATCACCAACATTGTGTAGCTGGGAGACATTCAGAGATTTGGTCCTATATACATGATTCTACCAGCAGGTTTACATAGCTATTTGACTTCTTTTCTATTATTTAGTTTACAACTAGATAACATGTTTCAAATCACATTTAAGAAAAGAATGAAAAACTTTACTAGCACAAGATAAAATTATACCTATAAAAATGATCCCAAATTAACATATGGAATTACAAATTCTTATGTCACAATCTGGCCTTAGTTAAAACTGACTACATTAGAATATTTCATCATGCATTAGTAAGAAATTTCTATTTTATCATTTTCTTAAATGTGATTTATGTTGTTTGATGAAGTACGTTTACTATAAAAGAGATAACAAACATGATTTAAAACATGGTCTGTCTTTCTCTGTATTTTTCCTCCCTGCAGCTGACAATTAGCTACTACTAGCTATTCTTCTCATTGACTGAGACCTGCTTTAGACTCTCCCAGGTTCAACATGATCCCTGTCTGGGGCCAGTGAGGTGATTAAGGATCATAGTACAATGTATTATTGCTGCTGGGGAGTGTGCTGTAACTCCTGTCCCTCATACCAGTCTTGTCAGCTCTGCAATCTCTGCCCTAAGGAGCTCCATGCATGTTTCCTCATATGAACAGCCTCCAGACTAAGTGGCTGACTGTTCATATAGCATAGAGCTCACCAAGCTCCTATACTGCTTATTGCAACAAGCCTAGGCCACCTCCCTCTCACCCTTCTGGATGGTCAAGATGACATTGACCACTCACTAATATCCCTCTCCTGTGGTCCCTGCAGCATCTGTGTCATTAATTGAACATGTGTCATTGGGGGTGCAGTACAGAGTTTATCCCTCTGTCCCATGGGGCTGCTGTTGTATTTATCTGTGTTTGTCTGTTTTAAGCATGTCCATGAACATTTTTTTCCTGGCTAACAAACTTGTATATCTGAATCATATCATTCATGTTTCTGTAAACTCAGGAATAAGAATAACACTTTTTTTTCAGAAAAAAATGTTTTTATTTTTCTATCATGTTGCAATGTTATATCAAAAATACATATATTTGTTCATAAAGATATGCACACATTTGAGCTTTTTACTGTTTCCTTGTCATTTAAGTTATTAGCTTAAGCAATATACAATATAAAACTGATTATTTAGATGTCTTGTGCTTAAAACTATAAAAGAATATCTTTAAGTAATAGACATATCGCATTTTATATAAGAATAAATTCAGGTCTGAATAACTATTAGAAAACTGATGAATAGTAATATTTGCAAATCACTGACTTTAAAATAAAAATGCAAATTTGAATTCTCTTCAGGACAACACATATAAACATCTGTCAAAAATGTAAATATAAGGTATTGCAACTTCAGGCCTAAGAATAATCCCCTGGATTCAGCAAACCCTGCACAGTGTGCAGGAACAGTGCAGGAGCTCCAGGAGGCAATATGTCTGCCGTGCGATCCAGGAATAAGCTGCAGGGATGTGCACAAGCACTCCTGCACTAGTCCTGCACAGACTCAGCTCCTGTATGCAAATTACCCCATTTGCAGGTGAATACATGCAAATGAGGTGAAATTGTGATCCAGGAAGCTGTCAGCTGGCCGTGCAGGACTAGTGTAGTGCACAGAAATCTATTCTATTAGTAACCGAGTACATTTCTGCAAACTACAAAACAGAGCCATGACAGCTCCAAATAAAGGGTGTATATAATTTGTAAAGCATGGCAATGGCCAAATATATGGCCATTGGCATGGATGGAAAACTGTTAAAAAAAAGCTTTATTTTTCCTTAGCCAATTTTGGCTGTTTAAGCGTAGGGCAGTGGCGCAAAATTGGGATCGGGTGAAAAAAAAACTGAAATAAGCATTCTAACCAAAATCACTATTTTGCCATTATACTCAATGGTAGGCAGAAGACAACATGGTGAGTGAATAGTGGTTGCTAAGGGGGGAGGCTCAGTGTGGGACCTGTAACTATGCATCAGCAGACAATCCTATGCAAATGAAGGGAATGATACTGAATCCCAGATTTCCCCTCAATGCTAGTCAGCACCCAACAGTGTAAGTGCAGGAATAGCTTGGTGCAAGCCTAGGAGTTAGCTGACATCATAGGCATACTGTAAGCAGATTGGAGCCCTGTGGCTCGGGTTTGCCTTTAGCTTAGCAGAGCTCAGCAAGGGTGTGTGCCTGAGGCTGCCTAGCACTCTTTACATTATCTAAGAGGGTGTGCATGCTGCGCACCAGGTTTTAAAGGAAAAAAAAGTAAACCAGGAAATAGCAGCTCTGTGCACATTTGAGCACTGTGTTTGTGGTGCGCACCCCTAGGCTTAAACAGGAAGGCAATGGGAAGGGAAAACAGCAGTAGGCAGGTAATCAGGGAGAACTAGCATATCTGGCAGGTGAAATGTATCAGAATCAGCCAATTACACAGGTAGCAGACAAGCCCAGACAAGAACACTACTATAAACTATGCAAACACCTTTCCCTGTAGTTTTTCCCACATACTCTACACCACCGATGTATACAAGTGGGGACATTTTAACAAACAAAAACAACAAAATGATAGGGGCAGCAGTAGCTATCATACATCAACATGTGGAAGAGGCTGAGGGTGGTGAAGATGAGAATGCTGTTGCCCAACCCACAGTGAGGAGACGGAGAAGAGTGTACAGACCCAGGGTAACCTACCAGGGGCTACATGAGCTGGAGATAGTGGAGTATTATAGGGTGGATAGGGACCTCCTACAGCAAACTGTTGAGCTGTGCTGGCCACGCCTGACACACAGAACTGACAGAGGAGAACCCATCCCAGTGGAGACCAAAGTATGTGTAGGTCTAAGAATACTAGCCACAGGTACCTTCCAAAGGCCAACTGGGGATATCATGGGAATCTCACATGCATCAGCATCCAAAGTACTCCAGCAGTTTCTGGATGCCATGACAGAACATGCTGGTGAGCATGTATACTTCCCCAACACCCATGAGACATTGGCCAGCAATACGTGTCTCATCCACCAAATAGGAGAATACCCTGAGGTAGTGGGTGCTATAGACTGCACGCACATATGCATCAGAGCACCACCTGGTGAGCGGGGTATGGTCTACATCAACCACAAGGGCTTCCTATCCATCAACTGCCAGGTCATGTGCAATGCCCAGGGCATAATAATGAATGTGTGTTCTGGCTGCCCTGGAAGCTATCACAATTCCCACATCTGGCATCTGATGCAGCTGTACCAGAGATTTGCCAATGTGGAAATCCCTCACAGTCACCTAGTGGGGGATGCTGGTTACGCACTGGAGCCATGGCTAATGACACCCATCAGAAATGCACACACACCTGAACAAGAACTCCATAATGAGTCACACGCACAGACCAAAATTATAATAGAGCATGTGTTTGGGATGCTCAAGTCACAGTTCCGGTGCCTGGACACATCCGGTGGAGCCTTGCAGTACTCCCCAACTACATGTACTCAAATTGTCATCGTATGTGCCATGCTACACAATATGATCCTATGGAAACAGCTGCAGTAGGAACAGCACGGGGCAAGGCCACACAACCCCCCACCATTGCCAAGGCCTGCACAGGCACAGAGTGACTTGGTGGAGGAACAACCTGAGCTTGCCCCAGTAGGCAGAAGGAGGCATGCCCAGTATGCCCTAGCCTTGGCAAAGAGGCAACGCATAACACATACACTCACACAGGAGGGACCCAGGGAATGACACCTCTCTCTGACTCGCACATACAGTAAAAGGGATGCCAAACATGACACTACCTGTATTCAACCATGTATAGGGAGTGTACTATGTGCATCTGACATAGGCATGACTCCAGAACCATCCTCAATACTGGCATACCCACAAGGTAAGTCACTTTTCTTACTAATTGCTGAATGGAGCAGTATGTGTTGCTACTTGTATCTATGGTATGGATGTGAGCATACAACAGAATCGGGTGGCTGAATGGGATGCCAGCAGATAGGAGACACCTATAGTGGCAGCATGTGATCTGTAACAAATACTGGTGTCACCAGAGTAGCCAGTACTACATCTTGTGACAAAACCCACTGCAGGAAATGTGCTGGGCCACATGTGTGTCCATATGACACACACATGCCAGTCAGGGAGTTTCACATACCCAACAACAGTCTCAGCCAGCAGGACAGGTGTAGACAAACACAAACAAAGGCCGTGTTAAGGCCTCTGAATGATGGCGATGGGTAACCTCCCCCCTCAGGCCTACACAGACAGACTACATCAGGTCAGGCAGTGGGATGTTAGTTCTGAAGGGTAAGAAGTCAGAAACTGATATGTAGGTCATTCAAACATAAGACCTGTAGTACACTGATATGCCTCTAGTCAGCATGATAGGTTACAATACAAAATGAAATGGAGTACCTGACATACCAGTACAGTTATAGCAAATGTATACAAGTGTCAGGTGTGGCCCCAGTCCTATGTAGAAATGTAGAAACAGTCAGGTGTGCCCCCCCAATCCTGTGTAGAAATGTAGAAACAGTCAGATGTGCCCCCCAATCCTGTGTAGAAATGTAGAAACAGTCAGGTGTTTCCCACCCCCAATCCTATGTAGAAATGTAGTAACAGTCTGGTGTGCCCCACCCAATCCGATGTAGATACGTTGTAACAGTCAGGTGTGTCCCCCCAACCCTAAGTAGAAATGTAGTAACAGTCAGGTGTGCCCCTCCCCTGCAATCCTATGTAGAAATGTAGAAACAGTCAGGTGTGCCCCCATCCTATTTAGAAATGTAGTAACAGTCTGGTGTGCCTCCCAATCCGATGTAGACACGTTGTAACAGTCAGGTGCCCCCCCAATCATATGTAGAAAGGTAGTAACAGTCAGGTGTTCCCCCCTCCAATCTGATGTAGACATGTAGTAACATGTATGTGTGGGTATAATACCAGTGGAGCACAGATAGATTATAGCATTTGTACAATATGCAAGTATGCATGTATTAGGTTGGTGTGTGTTTCATACTGTGTGAGAGTGGTCAGTATGTATACATGTTGAGGTTTGACCTGGTGGCCATTGCCTACTACTGCTGATGACAGGGACAAGTCCTCACAAGTGCAGTGCCAAAGACAATGCTCCCAAGTATAACACATTCTAGTAGTAAGCCATTGTAAATGTATGACGGTAATATGTGTCACCATCTGAAAGATGGACATGGCATGACTGTTGGGCTAGATACACAAGCAATACACAGGGAAAAGTACCCCAGACATACAGTGTATAATGTGTAACTGTGAAATGGACATACCCTTGGAATTGTACATACAGGTATGCATCACATTATCTGGGCTTGTAATAGGGGAATGCCGATGTCGTCTGGCCGAACACTTGCAGATCACAAAGGTAATAGGACTGATGTATTGAGAAACAGCTGATGTCCCTGCACACGCCAGCATAGCTGGAATATCCCATGCATATCTGTGAGTCAGATGCAAGAAGTGTCCATAGCACACATGCACCCAGCTCACCCAACCACCCCCCACAGGTACCTCTCCGGTCTTATCCCTGCTGTTGGGAATGGGTATATGGCAATAGTGAAAGAATGCAGCATGCAGTGCAGGTGTGCCATGCAGGTGTGTCCTTAGCTGTAAGCAGCACCCTGCCAGCATCCACACCAAGTGATCAATACTGATAGAAAGTATTGGCATGAACACCTAGCACACCTACCCTGTCACCCCACGGGAATATACTGTATGGCAGTCTGGTACTGTAGGGCTGACAGAACGCAATGGCCTGCTACAGCTGGCCTGCATCACCACCAAATGGCCTACAGGCCTCTGCCAAAGGCCTGCATCTCACCCGTACTGCCAATGTATGTTATATCATGGACACCCAAATAACATAACACACTCTGCATAACCCATATGCAAGGCCATGTGGACAAACCAGAGTAACATGTCCACCATGTCCCACTGCATGAACTGTGGAACAACATCAAAACACAGCTGTGATGAGGTGATAACCTTAGGGAAAGTATCAGAGAATGTATGCATAATGTATGGAAGAGGATATAATAATAGAGGGAGTAGGGCATGGGCAGCATGGAATGTGCAAAGTCCGAAACACAGCCGTGTGCACATACTATCCCTGGCTGCAAACATAAAAATGGGCGGCTACAAACCTGCCCGTACACCACAATAGGGGTAATGTCCTGACTTATGACGCCTGCATCTGGGTAACCTGTGTGAATCTGTACAGCTGTGAGGTATTGCCACAGCAAGTTAAGGCCATACTGTCATGTTGATGGATGTACAAGTATGGGATCCTCTGCCATCATTGTACCAACATGCTGAACTGGTTACACAGACCCAGCAGCAAGTGTCTGCAGCCCCCCCTCCAGAATGGCATAACTTTCCAGGAATATGTAGGCATTTGACCACAATACTGGACACAGTTGCATTCACCCTGTGTTTCCCAGAACATCACTGCTAAAAAAATGTCTACCTGACAGTACTTGAGGACATAAAACATCACAGTGTATAATAATGGCCCTATTATATGTCACAATGTCCACCTTACAAGGATAACAGATGTCAAATAGCCAAGAGGCTGGGGTGCCAATACATTCCCCTACATGTGACTTCAAGGCCTGGCAAACAATGTAAGCAACCCTTGTATTACCCAGAGAACACTCTCAACCCATGTCTCATACACAAACACACTTGCCTAGGCAACAACCGCTGTGTTGGTAGTACCCTGCATATTGCCCACAGATAGTAACCATGGTGTGATTGCAGTGGACTACAGAGGGCATGGCATCCTGTCCATCAGTACAATAGGCATGTAATTGCAGACAGTGCACCTTCACTATGTTCCCCACTGAATGCCTGCAACAACTGTGGTGCCATCAAATGTGACCCACAAAGGACATATCATGCCTTAAACACATGCCCTGTATGGACAGGTGCCACTGACTACAGGGAATACCTGTATCATGCTATCAATGTAGGTGCAGGGTCAACCTGGTGTCCATTACCAGTTTCTGCCACATGAGGCCAGGACTGGCACATCTGATGATGACAATCTGTGTATACAACATGGGCCAGACACCCCAGGTACAGTTCCACATGTCACTGTACATGCATGTGGGATGTGTGCACATCCCAGACACAGTACATGTCATGGACTATAGAAAACATACATGGCAAGCATTGCACAGCACTGGCCACACACAATAGTAACCCAGGTGAGTGGATGGTCAATACAATACCCACCTGTGTGGGCCAATCCAGATACTACACCCCTGAGCTACACTGCAGACCATTGTCATCTGGCCTGATGCCAAGGTATACCCTTCACCTAGCCTTGTATAGCCTTCTGGCACAGTCAACCACTACACACCCGTGAAGCAATGCACCCATGCATGTCAGTACTGGCACCCTGTGTCTGTATGTGTAGTGTATGATACTTTCGACCACATTCACACTCACTACAACTCCCATTGGCCTACTGAAGCATGCTATCTGATGTCAGACACCTTCACATACCCTTTGCCCATATAATCTCCGGATAACCCCTGTGGTGCATGTGATACCTGCGCATTATTGTATTGTGGCTAACTAGTTAGGAAGTCTATTCCTGACCCTGCCAAGTGTGTCAATGTGTGTGAGTCCATGAGAGAGTGTGGCTGTGCTGACGTTGACACCTGTTCATGTGGACAGACACGTGTACTGCACCTACCGTATCACTACTATATCACTGTTGCTGATGTCACTCACCATCACATATACCTTTGGACAGCTCCCCAACATGTAATCTATGTGGCGCATGCAATAAATGCATAGGTATGTGATAGAACTACATAGTCAGTCAGGGGTTTGAAACCCTGTACTGGTAGGTGTGTGCCACAAACATGCTTAGGTTTTACTTTTCCACCCCTCCCTGACTTACTTTGTCTCTGTCTATCACTCTCACTCCCTTTCTGGTGGATGTGGAGAAGTACACCTGCTTTGCTTAGGCAGCAGCTTGTGTTTTGTAAGTGATGCTCATGATCAGCTGATGGCCTCTGCACAAATTACAGTCCTCCTCTAGCTGATTGCATGTGGAACAGCTGTGGTAACATTCCCATAGCCAATTGCATGGAAACACACTCCAATATCTAGGAACATCATGTTGGTGTTGGGCCTTTTTATTCACTGTGAGCAGGACCTAGATCTAGTGTTTGGCAAACAGCATCACAGATGGTTTTGGGATTTACCTCTAACAACATACACTGTGGAAACAGGCCAAAAGACAGGAGTGGGATGTGCCAGACATGACTACAAAATGTAAGTGTTGCTATTCTGCATTTGGAGTAGTCGGTTTAACAGGGTGTGTGTGGATATGGCTGGTCTACATGTTTTAATACCTGTCATGACAGTGTTATGTTTTTGAGGAAACTCCCATCTGTAGGGTCATCTGCAGACTGGGCAGTGTACGGAGGCTTTTGTTTCTTGGGGGTACTCACAGAACACCTATCTGAGAACTGCAGAAGCATAGTGTGAGGATTGCAGTTAGTACACAGTGACAGCCATGAGAGTTACTGACTTCATATCCCTCACAGGACATATGTCACAACAAACCCTGGTATGACAGTAAATGTACGAGGTTATCACAGCAACATGCCAATATTGGGCCAGTGTTCGTAGCTCCAGCCACAAGTCTGTCAACCTTTGTACATATGTCATACAGTAAGGGGTGCATATGTTCTGTACACCATTATTTATTGACATCATATCTGATATGTGTGCATATTTGTAAATTAACTGGTCATTACCAACATGGGCAACTGATGTTCCGCACCAGAGGTCAGTTCCTCATTGGTCAGATCCGACCACAAGTTAATTACCCTAGACATCCACATCCCACCCCCACTCCCCATTAGGGAAACCACCGTAAAAAAAATTCTCCAAAGCCAACTTCACACTTCTTAAGACAGAAGTGGCAAACTTCACGACACCCATGCTGACGGACAATAGAGGTACGACTGCTGAATCCTATACAAATGCACTTTATAAGCACTTACACGATTGCATGGATCGTGCAATACCTAATAGAACCAAGATGCTATCCTCCAAAAAAAGGAAGCTAATCTGGTGGTCCCCTGCCATAAACAAACTCTACAACAGAAGAAAGAAACTGTTGCAAAAAAGAGTAAAATCCCACGATTGGAGGAACTCTGTGGTCAGCCTCAGTAAGAAGCTGAGATCCCTCATAAAATCCTCCAAAGCTAGTTACGAAAAAAAAATTGCTACTGATTCTAAAGACTACCAAAAAGCATTCTATAGCTATGTCAAGAATCTCAATGGCAGCACTCAGATCTGCTCTGAGTTACAGCACAATGACACTAAATATACAGAACCAACTGATACTGCCAACATCCTGGCAGATAGATTCAGTGCTAACTTTACCCCTCTCTCACCCCCTAAAGGGCCCATCTGTATACCGGAAGAATGCAAAGTTCCTGTAATCATGACTGCACAGGTAAAAAACACACTCTCCAAAGCCAATAACACAGCATCCATGGGACCTGACAACATCCCAGGCTGCGTTCAATATGAATTACAGAACGAACTGGAACCCCACCTAAGTACCATGTTCAATCATAACCTCACCTCAGGCTTTGTGCCCACTGAATGGCGCACAGCAATGGTTATCCCACTCCACAAAGGGGGAGCCACCACGGACCCTGGGAAGTACCGCCCCATCAGCCTGATGAACCTGGTCTGCAAGGCTATGGATCGTATCATCATGGAACTTATTAAAAATGACATTGGCAATCTCCAGACTCTGGACCCAACCCAGTTCGGGTTTGTAAAAGGCAGATCATGTCTCCTAAACCTGATAGACTTCTTTGAAGTGGTCACCAAAGCCGTAGATGAGGGTAAGGTGGTTCACACAGCCTATCTAGATCTCGCCAAGGCATTCGACACCATCCCCCACTCTGGAATTATAGATAAACTCACTAATCTAGGTATAAATCCCTATGTCACAAGATGGGTTGCCAACTGGCTCACTGACAGAACCCACACTGTGAATGTAGCAGACTCTAAATCCAGCTTCAGACCAATGACAAGTGGAGAACCATAGGGTTCAGTCCTTGGTCCTCTCCTGTTTGGTATCTACTTCTCTGAAGTACAGGCTAACACAGAAGGTCTTTGGTTAACAAAGTTCGCAGATGACTGCAAACTAGGAGCCATAATCAAAACTCCTAACAATGTGCATTGTCATCCCTTTTGGTAAAAACTCTGTACCCATGAACTACCACATAGGCAATAGTCTACTTAATACTGAAAGTGTGATAAGAGACGTTGGGACACAGGTGGATAGTAGTCCCTCCTTTGATAATCACATCACCACAGTAGTCAGGAAATCCTTCTACATGGCACACCTCATCACAAAAGGTTTCTCATCCAGGAAAAAAGAGGTAATTGTTCCCCTCTACTCATCACTCATTAGACCCATTATAGAGTGCAACGCCCCTTTTGGTATGTACCTCACAAGACATCTACAACAACTGGAAAGGCTGCAGAAATACCTCACAAAGAGGATTACCAGCCTCAAACAGATGCCCTATGCAGAATGTCTCAAAAAACTCCAGATTTACTCTGTCGCATATCGTCTACTCAGAGGCGATCTCAGCCTAACATACAAAGCTATGTCAAACCCAGAGCTGTTCAACATGCTCCACTTAAGGAAATCCCAATCCCTCCGAGCTACACGCTCTATGGACCTAAACCTTGTCACCACAAAAAACAGAACATGATGGAGGGATAGATTCCTGTCCCAGAGACTTCCCATACTCTGGAACAAACTACCTATCTATATCAAACAAAGCTCCTCATTAGCACTATTCAAGAAAAATCTTGATGATTGGATGGGAGATAGGAAATTCACCCTGGGTATCACTTCTGTGGC